>NW_025223221.1:0-397 GCF_014066325.1 Apis laboriosa
ACACCCTTACGACGCACCGATTAGAAAAAATTGCTCGTTTCGAATTCGTGCGATTGTTTATCAAAGTTTCTATATCGTTCGAAGAAAATTAAATTTGCGCTCGTTCTTTTTTTTTTTCTTTTTTTTCTTTTTCTTCGCCAAGAAAGTTCGTTAACCGATATATCGGGAAGAAAAAAAAATATCACTTAGAGGGGAAGTCTTTGTGAAGTGGATTTCAGCGCAGAGATGTAAAGTGCTTTCTTTCTTGAAAAGTTCCAGCTCGAAAGTAGCCACGAAAGAGAAACGAGGGGGGAAGAGAGAGAGAGAGAGAGAGAGAGANAGAGAGAGAGAGAGAGAGAGAGAGAGAGAGAGAGAGAGAACGAGTTTACGAGAGAGACACTCGAGTCTTCATTCAATG
>NW_025223222.1:0-784 GCF_014066325.1 Apis laboriosa
AGATTCTGAATCCTAGTTACACAATAATAAACGTACAAGTGTCGAATAAACGAAGAATATTATTCTGCTCCAAATAAGTCACCCAGTATTTTCCACTTTAATTAAATTGCATTCGTTTGAAATGGATCACCCGGTATAATTATTCGCAATAATAATATTTTTCACAAAAATAAACGAAGAATACTATACTGTTCCAGTTTCTAAATTAAATTAAGTACGATTGAAATGGATCATCCGGTATACTTTCCATCTTAATTATGCTGCACTCGTTTGAAATGGATCACCCAGTATAGTTATTCACAATAATAATACTTTCCACAAAAATAAACAAAGAATACTATATTATTCCAGTTTCTAAATGGAATTAAGTTCGATTGAAATGGTTCACCCGGTATATTTTCCATCTTAATTACGCTGCATTCGTTTGAAATGGATCACCTAGTATAATTATTCACAATAATAATACTTTCCACAAAAATAAAGGAAGAATACCATACCGTTCCAGTTTCTAAATGAAATTAAGTGCGATTGAAATGGCTCACCCAGTATACTTTCTATCCTAATTACGCTGCATTCGTTTGAAATGGATCACCCAGTATAATTATTCGCAATAATAAACATAATAAATGTCGAACAAACTATACTGCTCCAGCGTTCTGAATCAAATTGAACGCGATAAAAATGGATCACCCAGTATACTTTCCACTCTAATTACGCTGCATTCGTTTGAAATGGATCACTCAGTATAATTACTCGCAATAATAAACATAATAAATGTCGAACA
>NW_025223223.1:0-210 GCF_014066325.1 Apis laboriosa
GATTCCGGAGAGGGAGCCTGAGAAACAGCTATCACATCCAAGGAAGGCAGCAGGCGCGCAAATTACCCACTCCCGGCACGGGGAGGTAGTGACGAAAAATAACGATACGGGACTCATCCGAGGCCCCGTAATCGGAATGAGTACACTTTAAATCCTTTAACGAGGACCAATTGGAGGGTAAGTCTGGTGCCAGCAGCCGCGGTAATTCCA
>NW_025223224.1:0-411 GCF_014066325.1 Apis laboriosa
TTTTAAATTATTATCAATTTTTTGATGATTTTTTGGACAGAGAAAAGTTCAGATCGGTAATTATTGGGGCAGAGTTGGCTCAGTGTTTTGATGAATTGTGGAAGAAAGTTTTTTTTCGAAAAATTTCGAAAATTTCTTTGATGAAAGTTGAAATTTTAAATTATTATCAATTTTTTGATGATTTCTTGGACGACAGAGAAAAGTTCAGATCGGTAATTATTGGGGCAGAGTTGGCTCAGTGTTTTGATGAATTGTGGAAGAAAGTTTTTTTTCGAAAAATTTCGGAAATTTCTTTGATAAAAGTTGCAATTTTAAATTATTATCAATTTTTTGATAATAATTTGATTTCTTGAACGACAGAGAAAAGTTGTGGAAGAAAATTTTTTTTCGAAAAATTTCGGAAATTTCTTT
>NW_025223225.1:0-324 GCF_014066325.1 Apis laboriosa
TTTAGACGACCATAGCGTATGAACCGCTTATTCCAGCGTAACCAATGAAGACTGAGTGTAAAGAGCAATATTTCCCGCTTGCAACGCGCACCGGAAGTCCCCTGTATCTCAAGTATCTTCGACGATACAACCGTTTAAAGAAGGCACTGTTTTAAATATTCCGAAAATTCGTCTTCTTTAGACGACCATAGCGTATGAACCGCTTGTGCCAGCGTAACCAGTCAAAACTGAGTGTAAAGAGCAATCTTTCCCGCTTGCAACGCGCACCGGAAGTCCCCTGTATCTCCAGTATTTTCGGAGATACAGCCGTTTTAAGATGGCACT
>NW_025223226.1:0-212 GCF_014066325.1 Apis laboriosa
TCGTATCAACTACGATCTTCGTGTCTAGAATTTAATCAAAATTTAATCAAAACCGATATTAGTTAACAGAATTAACTGAAAAGAATGAATTTCCGTCCTAATAACAGTTTTCGCACCAGTANAGTACTTGATGTCAACCACGTTTATCGTCTCTTCATCTATAATTTCATCAAAATCTATAGTAGTACACAGAATTAACAGAAAATGAAAGA
>NW_025223227.1:0-262 GCF_014066325.1 Apis laboriosa
TTCGTTGAATTCTTCGCTGAAAATTGGGTTTTGATTTAAATTGCATCTTTTCGACACGAAAATCGCAATTACGGAGATTTCTAAAACGAAATCGATGAGAAATACCTTATCCTTCCGTCTTTATATCAGATACGTGGAATTCTGAAACGAAAAATAGATTTCGACAAAAGNGGGAAAGAAAATTCTAGTTTCGGCGAATTCTGCACTGATATATCTTTGAGAGGGACGTTTTTGTTACGAAATTGACGTTTCGTTGAATTCT
>NW_025223228.1:0-524 GCF_014066325.1 Apis laboriosa
TTAATCAACCCTGATACAAAAGGTACAAAAACAATTCTACTTTTTAATATTTAAATTATTTCATTCACATTACTTTAAACTATAAATAAATTAAATTTATTCAAAAATATTTAATAAAACAAAATTATTTTTATAAACCTTTAAGAATTCATAAATCAATATCCAAAAATAATTAATCTAAATTTATTAATATAAAATTTTAAATATTCAAATATTTAATCTTTTCAATGTAAAAGAAATATTTTAATAAATTAAACTAAAATTTTAAATCTAAAAACACTTTCCAGTACTTTTACTATGTTACGACTTATTTCAACTTAAAAATGAAATTGACGGGCGATTTGTACACTTTTTAAAACTATCTTCAATTAAAGAAANTACTTTTAAATTCTCTTTCAAATTTATATTAAAATAAATTATCCAAAAATTTAATTTATTGAAACTCATAAAAACCTTAAATATACTATATTTTGATTTGAATTTCTATTATAAAAAATATTTTTAATCATAAATTTATTTAAACT
>NW_025223229.1:0-1331 GCF_014066325.1 Apis laboriosa
TAATTATTATTATTTAATTAAACCTATAATATAACCTATAATATAGAATTTTAAAAAAATTTCTAAATTTCTAAATCATATAAATTTCCAAGATATTATTGAGATCCTTGAAAAGATCTAAAATTACTTACGAATCTCTCATAGTACCATAATTCGCGACATTGTCGAAACTACTATGTGATTCGAAACAATTTCAAGATTTAGGATATCGAGGGTGCATAATCTGGGAATTAAAAGTTCCATCACGCCTCGTAATTAACCGTGTTCTCGACGTGGTTGCACTGCCCACGTTAGGATGAAACGTGTGCCGGCTCACGACGTGCCACCTCTGCCAGGACCTTTCCCACACCGCCATTACAACCATTGTCTCTCCATTTCATCGGGAGGTGTTTTTCAGGTGGGTGAATTAACGAGAACTGGGATAATAATATTCAACGATTTAGCTTCGATACGATAGAAGGATGCACAATGGTGAATTTTACCTGGAACCAATCTATTCTTCGTGCGATCTTTATACCGATAAAATCGTGGCACACTTTATTTGTATTAATGTCTTATACACTCGTAATTTGCTCGACGTTTCTCCGCCTCTGCTCTGTCAATAACCGTTTATCGACAGAGTATAGAATATAATAGATAATTTAAATCGGATATTAATGACTTCTTTTTGCTACGCTTTGCGCTGTTTTCACTTTTTAACGTGATATTAAATCTGATACGATTACTGAACTTTCTTTAAGCGAAAAATGCTGTGTAATGGTTTTATGTAATTCGTTATAGGCTATTCTTAATGTAAAAAAATTTCTGTGTGATCGAAACAAAAAAAAATTGAACTTGTAATAATACAATTGAACATTTTTACAATTAGAATCGAAAGTTAAATATCCAAAGGGGGCTTAGACTCTGATCAATTTTCAATATCTAAATGTACCTGAAATTACTCTCATCGCTCAAGGGAGAGACGTATCGATCGTAAAGCCCGCATATCTGGCCGCGTATTACACATTCATAGAGGCCGGCCGAGGAATTACCCCGAAAGCGCGCGACAATATCGTGTCACGCGTTCAACATAATCAATCGAGTTCCACGAGGTTCACATCGCGTGACCTGAGTCAACCTCTGTCACAACGTGAGATACGTTCCTGTCTCCACAACACTCTCGCAAACGCTGCTGCTTCTTCCAACCCCTTCTTCTTATGTCGAGAGCTTTTACCAGTTACTTATCTAATGTACGAGAAGCATGTAATGCGACACCAGTTGGAAATATATACGATTTTAAATTTTCTTCAACAAAATATTATTTCTCAGATTTTTTAATAATAATCTTTTTT
>NW_025223230.1:0-255 GCF_014066325.1 Apis laboriosa
AATTCGAAGACATCTTACACAATCTTGAAAGAAAGAATCTGATGTAATATAATAGCATATATTTTACCAATTTAAATAATTTTAAATTAATTAGATAAAAAATTCGAAGACATGTTACGATTATATCTTAAATCTTGAAAAGAAGAATCTGATATAATACAATAATATATATTTTACCAATTTAAATAATTTTAAATTAATTAAATAAAAAATTCGAAGACATCTTACACAATCTTGAAAGGAAGCATCTGATAT
>NW_025223231.1:0-279 GCF_014066325.1 Apis laboriosa
AATTACGTCTGAATTTTGCTCTGTCTTTATGGCGTCTCTGATAGAATTAATTTTAAGAATTCGATTACGAGAATGTAACAAAAATTTTCTTATTTAAAAACAATCTTTTCGAGTTTCAGAATTTTTTAAAATTCCAAATTGACAAGTCTTAACTTGAAGTCTAATACTATCTGATGTCATAATAATAAATTGATATTCATCACATTTCCTCCATCTTCCACTGTTGGAAAAAAAAAAAACTAAAATATATTCAACTCTTGGCCAAATTTCAAATCAAAT
>NW_025223232.1:0-301 GCF_014066325.1 Apis laboriosa
ACCATTTCGGTTGGGGAAAAACTCGATTTTTTCACTTCCGTTGCCATTTTCCGTTCACTTCTGTTCATTTTTGATTGTAAACGTAAACGCGCCTATAAACGGAGGCAAGAGGAGGGGGAGGGAGGGCGTTATTGGCGTTACGGCAGATCCCGCAATTGGCCCGAATCTCGGCCGCTCGGCGAAGAGTCGGCAATTTGGTTCAGTTTATTAGCAGGCTATGCTCAATTATCATCGGTATGACAATAATTTGGTCTCGTTTGGAGAGGGGGTGCGCGCGTGCAAACCTGCCGAATCAGCCGGT
>NW_025223233.1:0-417 GCF_014066325.1 Apis laboriosa
TTGAAAAAGAATCGAATGAAATTCGAATTAGCCAGGATCTCCTTCCCCCTCTTTAAGAACAAATAATTTTCGGTGAAGAAGCTAATAGATTTATTAAAAATTTGAAAAGGGATCGAACGCAATACCGTCATTGGATACCGAAATTCGAGTTGACCAGGAATCCCTCCTCTTTAAGAAAAAATAAATCTCGTGAAAAAGTTAGTAGATTTATTAAAAATTTGAAAAAGGATCGAATGAAATTCGAATTAGCCAGGATCTCCTTCCCCCTCTTCTTTACAAATAATTTTCGGTAAAGAAGCTAGTAGATTTATTAAAAATTTGAAAAGGAATCGAACGCGATACTTTCCTCGTCATTGGATACCGAAATTCGAGGAATTGACCAGGAACCTCACTCCCCCTCCTCTTTAAGAAATAAAA
>NW_025223234.1:0-282 GCF_014066325.1 Apis laboriosa
TTAAATTTTAATTTTTTAGATATTTTTTTTTATTTTTGATTTTGATACTTTATTAATTAAAAAGAAAATGTCCTATGGAACATTTCTAAAGATAAAAATCTAATAACTATTGATTGTCATTATCAAAGTGTCTTCGAATTTCGATAGATCCATGGGAGTTGAATGAGTGCTGTGCATGAAACTTTAATGCATAGTTGCTGAATAATATTCTTTCTATTTCTAAAAATGGTTTAATTAAATTAGGCTAATGTATACAGAATGAAATATTTAGCTAAAACCTGA
>NW_025223235.1:0-452 GCF_014066325.1 Apis laboriosa
CACGAGGAGGTATTATCTTTTCGTCGAGGTTGCTCGAATATGAAATTGGTGTTAGGAGAGGATTCGTTGAATTTGGTATCGATCTTTTTTAGTAACCAATTATATTCATTGTAGTTGATTTGCAACTTATATACGGGGGCTAAAAAGTAATACACGAGGAGGTATTATCTTTTCGTCGAGGTTTCTCGAATATGAAATTGGTGTTAGGAGAGGATTCGTTGAATTTGGCATCGATCTTTTTTAGTAATTAATTATATTCATTGTAGTTAACGAAACTTATATACGGGGGCTAAAAAGTAATACACGAGGAGGTATTATCTTTTCGTTGAGGTTTCTCGAATATGAAATTGGTGTTGGAAGAGGATTCGTTGAATTTAGCATCGATCTTTTTTAGTAACCAATTATATTCATTGTAGTTGACTTGCAACTTATATACGGGGACTAAAAAGTAA
>NW_025223236.1:0-999 GCF_014066325.1 Apis laboriosa
ACCTGTTCCTTTACCTCCTCTACTTCCGTAGGCTGGACCTTTTCTAGTGCCGGAAGAGGTTTTATTGTTTCTTCAACAATTTCCTCAAGCGGTCCTTCTGTTACAGTTGTTTCAGGAGCCTTTCCTTCCTCTTCTACTGTAACTACTTCTGTCACTTGCTGTTCTTTTCCTCGCCGCTTGATGATTTTCTTTTTAGTAGTTTTCTTTGGTTTACCAAGTTTCGTAATTTCGTCTGTTACAGTTACCTGTTCCTTTACTTCCTCTACTTCCGTAGGTTCGACCCTTTCTAGTACCGGAAGAGGTTTTATTGTTTCTTCAACAATTTCCTCTAGCGGTCCTTCTGTTACAGTTGTTTCCGGAGCCTTTCCTTCCTCTTCTACTGTAACTACTTCTGTCACTTGCTGTTCTTTTCCTCGCCGCTTGATGATTTTCTTTTTAGTAGTTTTCTTTGGTTTACCAAGTTTCGTAATTTCCTCTGTTACAGTTACCAGTTCCTTTACCTCCTCTACTTCCGTAGGTTCGACTCTTTCTAATGACGGAAGAGGTTTTATTGTTTCTTCAACAATTTCTTCAAGCGGTCCTTCTGTTACAGTTGTTTGAGGAGTTTTTCCTTCCTCTTCTACTGTAACTACTTCTGTCACTTGCTGTTCTTTTCCTCGCCGCTTGATGATTTTCTTTTTAGTAGTTTTCTTTGGTTTACCGAGTTTCGTAATTTCCTCTGTTACAGTTACCTGTTCCTTTACCTCCTCTATTTCCGTAGGCTTGACCTTTTCTAGTGCCGGAAGAGGTTTTATTGTTTCTTCAACAATTTCCTCAAGCGGTCCTTCTGTTACAGTTGTTTCAGGAGCCTTTCCTTCCTCTTCTACTGTAACTACTTCTGTCACTTGCTGTTCTTTTCCTCGCCGTTTGATGATTTTCTTTTTGGTAGTTTTCTTTGGTTTACCGAGTTTCGTAATTTCCTCTGTTACAGTTACTTGTTCCTTTACTTCCTCTACTTCC
>NW_025223237.1:0-1994 GCF_014066325.1 Apis laboriosa
AAAAAAAAAAAAAGAAAAAGAGAAAGAAAGAAAGAGGAAAATATGACAAAATTTTTTCAATCTCACGTTAATGTCACGCCATGGGAAACGTTTTCCACGTGATTTTCTCTTTATCACAGTTATATCCCATTTTCGCGGTGAAAATGGCCCACCTCGAAAGATATTTTAACATTTTATTCGCCATTTCGTTTTACACCTCCTTTTCCGCGAACTCGGTTCAAAAGCGCGCGAACTTCGAAAACGAGATTCTTAAAACGGTTCACAATAACCTGGAAAAAAAAAGAGGGGTGGCTTTCATCCGAAACATGGGAAAATCCGTCGGATTTTTCAAACGCTGACGCGTTCGACTATGAAAACGGCTCGGCCATGCTCGGCAAACTGTGAATAGGCGCAATATAAAATGCAAATGACACTTTCGCCGAACTGTGGAAGAGGGAGGGGGTGTCTCATTTTCGCGGAAAGCTGTTTAAAAAACTGCCACCGCAGATGTTGCTTAAAAAACTTGTAAAATGTACGCGATCTGCATGATACACGGTCGTGAAAAACTTTGTCGTAACCTGGACTATTTATCGCCAGTGGGGGAACAAGATCATTTTTAACCCCTTTAACGCGTTGATCGTCGCCAAAGTAGTTTTGCTTGAAAGTTTCCTTGAAGCTTAAATTTTCCTTTGAAATAATAATGCTACGTTATTATAATTTATCAGATATGATAATATTACTCTTGTCCACGATTTTTCAGCAAATTCACCCCTGTATAAATAATATAATATTCTTCTTAATAATAAGAATTTTAAAATCTTTGTAATATACTGTTTAAAAAAATCATTTAAGATGTACGTATTTTCAATTTTTGAATAAATATTAATTCTCGTTTATAATAATAAATCACTCTCTGAATCAATTTCTGAAATATTATTATTACATCCTATATAACGTGGCGATCAACAATTGGAATAATTCTTACCTCGTTCAATTTATAATTTTTCTTCACTTCGAACGTAGATGATAAAGAGATATATATATGTACACTGGTCGAAATTGAGAGGAAAGATGGAGGAAGATCGGTGCCAATAAGGTGCTCGAAGAAGATTGAAGTAACGATCGAAGTTCATATAATGTTAATGTTGCCTTCGATCGCGGGCATTTCGAATTTTCACCTCCGGACTTCCGCTTGTCGAGATCGAATCTTTATTTATGGACCGAATTTATTTTCAGAACGTTTCGAGGACTCCATTTGCAGCCATATAAATCCGGCATACGTGTTATATAATTGTTCCTTGGCCATTAATTATGAAGAGATCAACTTTAACGAAGAGATATCTTCAAGAATACAGATGAAAGTGCGTAAGCATTTGCATGCTGAGAGGAATTACGATCCTCTAGGATGTTTTTTTAATTAATATTAATGCGACTTTAAGCTCGCCTTTCTCGTTAACCGTGATAGATCGCGTCGACTGTTGGAAACAAGAAACGAGATTCCAGGAAATTGATCATCCGTCCAAGAAAAGAAAATCTATTACTCAAGTCGTTTTCTTTCTTTTATTCTTTTATCCGAATTAACAGCATCTTTTGTTACATCGAAGATCGATGATTAATGTATTCAATATTTAATATTTCTTATGTTGATATCAAATATTTTCGATCTCTTGATTTCATAATTTTCTTTAAATGCCAAATAACGATGACAAATCTAACTAGATTTTAAAATCTTATAATGGGAAGATGAAAGATTTTAAATTTTATCCTAAATTATTCTAAATTTAAATACCTTTCGATGAAAAAACAGAAGATTATAAAATTTTTACTTCTTCTTATTTCTTTCATATGTCACTTAAAATTGTACATTTTTTTTTATCAAAAATTTTTAAATTTAATTACATATTCATATATGCTATGAATTTCAAGATTAGAATTCTATTATTAGGATATTATAGAAATTAGAAATGTTAAATGACGTTGAGACCTTATCATCGAGACGATGATCGTTTAAAAAG
>NW_025223238.1:0-1464 GCF_014066325.1 Apis laboriosa
AAAAAAAAACAGAAGAATATAATTCCTCGTAATAAATACAACAATAATTAGACACTCCAACAATGTACACCTCTTGTAAAATAAAATTTCTTTAAATGTCGTGTCGTTCGAAAAATTTTCTTTAATTAAAAAAAAACAGAAGAGTATAATTCCTCGTAATAAATACAACAATAATTCGACACTTCAACAATGTACACCTCTTGTAAAATAAAATTTCTTTAAATGTCGTGTCGTATCGTTCGAAAAATTTTCTTTAATTAAAAAAAAACAGAAGAGTATAATAATTCCTCGTAATAAATACAACGATAATAAATATTTCGATAATAAATTCGATAATAAATATTCCAACAATGTACACCTCTTGTAAAATAAAATTTCTTTAAATGTCGTGTCGTATCGTTCGAAAAATTCTCTTTGATTAAAAAAAAAAAAAAACAGAAGAGTAATAAATAGAATAATAATTGATAATAAATACTCCAATAATATACGCTTCTTCTGAAATAAAATTTCTTTAAATGTCATATCGTTCGAAAGATTCCCTTTGATTAAAAAAAAAAAAAAAAACAGAAGAATATAATTCCTCGTAATAAATACAAGAATAATTCGATAATAAATATTCCAATAATATACGCTTCTTCTGAAATAAAATTTCTTTAATTGTCGTGTCGTATCGTTAAAAAATTCTCGTTCGTTAAAAAAAGAAAAAAAATCTCCAGATTTTTCTTTTTCTTATCGTGCCACCCGACAAGAGCAGATTTACACGGTTCTAAATTAACGGCCCTAAATTAAATACCGATACAATAACGGTGCGGTGTTATTCGCCGTTCAAGGTGCAAATTTCCCGGTTTGAAAATACGATCCCATACTTTCACGTTGGCCTCCCCGTTCCAATGCCTGGATATCGCCTATCGCGCTCCATGGAAATAATATTCTTGACATTAATATGACCAATACGCGGCTGAGCCACGGTATTGCGACAGTTCATGCTAATGCATGTAAAACGCCTCTATTTTTGTCACACACCGCGCGACTTGTTAAAGGGAGAGAAGTGTAATTATTACCGCATGAATAATTAAAGCGGTTCCCGATAATTATGATAAACAAGTGTCATAACTTCTTCCAAGTTTCGATTACGTTACGAAATGAAACGTTACGCGTCGTGTCCACCAACGATCGACATATATATATATATAAATATATAACAACCACGCGCCTTTTAACGCGTCCATCCCTTTTTCTACGTTCACCCGATGAAATTTCTCGAGAGAATCTCGTCTCTTCTCTTTTCTCCTCTCGTTCGGATTCGCGATTTAATCAAGAACAATCGATCGATCGACGTGCAGGGAGAATCGATTAAACGCGCGAAACGTTGGAACGGCGACTTAATTGCAGGGCCAACGGTGTTGGGAAACCGACTGAGCTGTCGCCTATATATCGGCCAAGTGAACGGCTGCTCTCCCCTCG
>NW_025223239.1:0-203 GCF_014066325.1 Apis laboriosa
AAAATAGTAGCGTTGTTATCGCGAGACTCGATGAGATTCGAGATGAAACTCGTGTAGAACGTTTGCCCTCCCAACAGAGTTGACGAGAATTTTACTTTTCAGGATTTCTTTTAATTTCACGGATATTTTATCGTGAAAAGAAATTGAGAATCTTGCGCAAGGATTTTTTGAGTTATTACTATTACTATTAGAGCTAACGTGTC
>NW_025223240.1:0-1904 GCF_014066325.1 Apis laboriosa
AATTGTTCGAATCGTTCACCAAATTTTCAAATTTTTCTTGCCACGATCTTCAAATTTCCCTCCTACTGTACACTGTACTCTCTCGTTGTCTCTTAACAAATTTTTTCGTTACATTCGTTATATATATTTTTTCGTTCATCAAAAAATTGCAAACGTAAAGCGTTCGAATACTTTCGTATACATACACACATATATACATATATACGTGTATGTCTCGATCGTGGCAATTATACGCACGATAATATGGTATCTCGCATGGTGGGACGTGACCGGGAGTAGTAGTAACATAAAAACGTCGGGTACGTACGCGGCGACGACGAATCGAAAACGAACCCGTTCCTTTCGTACGCGGGTGGTCGGAGAGGGATGGGGAGAAGGGTGGACGGTTAATTAGGAATCGACGGGCGGGTAGCGGTGGATCCGGTATTCGATCCGCGTAAACGTACCTACGCCCCTAAATCTCCCCTCCTTCCTCCTCCATCTCCCCGTCCCCGTGTTGGGAACGTGGCTGGCATTGGGGGTCAATTGGCGGGTCCTTAAATCGCGATCCTTAGATCCCGATGCACGATGACAAATCGCTGTTATATATGCTCCCGTTTCTCTCTCTCCCTCCCCCTGGGCCAAAGGAAGAAAGGAAAGACGAGTGCGTGCGAAACCCACAGCGAGCGTAAATCAAAATTTGCTCGCGTCCCCCAACGTTGCCAACGTATCTTTTCTTTTTTCTTCTTCTTTCTTTTTTTTTTTTTCTCTTTATGGCGTCCCGGTACACGGGACAGTTATATTCGAAGGAACCTTCTTCGAAATTCTTCTCGCTACTGATTATTATTATTATTATTATTATTATTATTATTATTATTATTATTATTATTATTATTGTCTCGATAATTTTCGCGAATTTTTTTTCAACTCCGATTGTTCCGGAATCTGGATGTCTCTGAGAACTTAGAGAAACGTTGAAATCAAGCAAGCTGTTAACTTAACGATTTCTCGAGGCGCGTGGAGGCGGAGGAAAGGGCGGGCGAAAATAAGCGATCGAACGGATACCCCTTCCCTCGCACGTAATAATAATTCAGAATTGCGGCGGATTAGAAGCGTTTTCGCGTGGCGTCCGACTAACCGAGTTTAACCGAGGCGCCTCTTCCTTCCCATCGACTCCCATTAATTATCATTTCTAAGATACGCGACCTCGCGCTCCGGCTTCGCCATGTATCACGCGCGATCTTGCTCTTTCGTAAATCATATTTAATACGATCCTCGAGCCGTGCTGATAATTCCAACATACGATATATATGTGTGTATATATATATATATATATACATATATCGAGAATCTCTTATTCTTCGAGCCAGTAACCCTATGTTGTCCTTGAAACGATGATCGAAATCTTCCAAAAGGTGATAATCTTGTCCGATTCCCTTTGAAACGACACGTTGAAGGAAGAGAGAGAGATTGTAAAATATATATATATATACAGAGAAAAATCGTGAATCTCTTATTCAGTAACCCATACGTTGTCCTTGAAACGATGGTCGAAATCTTCCAAAAGGTGATAATCTTGTCCGATTCCATTTGAAACGACACGTTGAAGGAAGAGAGAAAGATTGTAAAATATATATATATATATATATATATATTGAGAGAAAAATTGTAAATCTCTTATTCTTAGTAACCCTTCGAGTTAGTTCTTGAAACGATGATCGAAATCTTTCAAAAAGTGTCTGATTCCCTTTGAAACGACACGTTGAAGGAAGAGAGAGAGATTGTAAAATATATATACATATATATAGAGAAAAATCGTGAATCTTTTACTCTTCGAGTAATCTATATGTTGTCCTTGAAACAATAATCGAAATTTTCCAAAGCGTAATAATCCTGTCCGATTCCATTTGAAACGACACGTTGAA
>NW_025223241.1:0-561 GCF_014066325.1 Apis laboriosa
CTGCTTCTTTCTTCTTTTCTTCCGCCTTGCCAATTGTTTCTTTCTACTATCATCCTCTGATTCGAGTAGATATTTCGCTCGTACTAAAATGAAAATCGAACAAAAATCTCCTCTGTCTTTTTCTGCTCCTTTCTTCTTTTCTTCCGCCTTGCCAATCGTTTCTTTCTATTATCATCCTCTGATTCGAATAGATATTTCGCTCGCACTAAAATGTAAAATGGAAATCGAACAGAAGTCTTCTCTGTGTTTTTCTACTCCTTTCTTCTTTTCTTCCGCCTTGCCAATTGTTTCTTTCTACTATCATCGTTTCTACTATTCGTTTCTACTATCATCCTCTGATTCGAGTAGATATTTCGCTCGTACTAAAATGGAAATCGAACAAAAATCTCCTCTGTCTTTTTCTGCTTCTTTCTTCTTTTCTTCCGCCTTGCCGATCGTTTCTTTCTATTTTCATCCTCTGACTCGAATTCAAGTAGATATTTAATGATATTTTCGTACTCGTGCTGAAATATGGAATGGAAGTCGAACAGAAATCTCCTCTGTCTTTTTCTGCTCCTTTCT
>NW_025223242.1:0-316 GCF_014066325.1 Apis laboriosa
ATTTCGTTTAAAATATTAATTTTAACTAAAAATATATATATTATTTAAACTAAAATTATATATATTATTTAAATTTTTTGCACGAAAATATGAATTTTCGTGTGCAATTTCAATTATTCGTTTATCTTAATAATATTTTTAAAGATTTTTATCATCAATAAAATTTTATAATAAAAATAAGTAATAATTCTTTAATAAAGAATATATACTTACATTAATATCAATTATATTGTTTAAGTTTTATTATTATTTTTTTCGCTATATATATTGCCATATTATTTATTTAATCTTGCATTAATATAAATTACGATTCTGA
>NW_025223243.1:0-1260 GCF_014066325.1 Apis laboriosa
ATAACAGTTACAAAAATATTTTGATATTATGAAGAAATAAATAAAATTTTATATAATATATGTTTAAATGATAGTTATAAAAAATATAATAAATATATACTGCACTATCTGTGAAATTATTTACATTAAGATTTTATTTATATCGAATATTTAAGAGTATAATGTCCCTAGTATGCATTACATTTGGTAACTAATTTTCTTAACCTCTTTAAATTTTGTTTTATGCAATATTATATATTAAATGCAATGTTGACAGGTAATTTACTTTTAATTTATATTTTCTTACTTAATAGTTAATTTTTTTTCTAAATATTATATTTAATAAATATAATATATCTTTTATATTTCATAAGATATGTCATAATAATATATATAGATCATGAAATTTTATTTATAATTTGAAATGAATTTTTTAAAAACAAATATAGTAATAATTTTTATTTTTTTTATAAATTTAATTTTATATTCATAGGTTGGTTAACAAATAGTTTTCGTACTATACATAACCTCAATATTAGATATAATGTATGTTCTTACTTACTTATGCAAACTCGAGATTATGCAGCTAGAAAAGGGACAAGAGAAAAGAGATTATTGGCCAAAAAAAAACGAGCTAAAAAACAAGTAAAAGTTGAACAAATAGGATATGTTCCATATAAACAGCGTAAAAAACAGTGAGTAATTTCTAATCTCAATTTTTTTAATACAATATATATACTGAATATTTTATTAATTTTACGATAGAAAAATAGTAGAAGTTTGTCCACTTAATACTATAGATGATAGTTGGAAATGGAAAGCAGTTGATAATGTATGGATAGTAAAATATCATCAACAACCAATCTATTCTTTCCAAGAAGCTATAGAATGTCATCGTGAAACACATCATCCAACTATGTATAATAAACCTAATGCAATTGTTAATGCATTTATAGAATTAGATATGAAGGTAATAAAATAAAAAGAAATAATATTATAATTAATATTATGATTAAATTAAAAAAATATATTATTTTAATAAAATTATTTTATAATATTTAAAATATTTATAATAGCGTGAAAAGAAGAATAGATTTGTTGAAAAATTTACAAGAATAGTTGATACACCACATATATTTCAACATAATGGCAATAAAAGAACAATATTAGCTTTTAGTAAGAATTTAGAAGAACAAGAAAATGCTAGAGCTGTTGGAGCTGACTATTCTGGTGGTATTGAATTAATAAAAAAAATTCAAGTAAGTAGAAATATAACATAAT
>NW_025223244.1:0-202 GCF_014066325.1 Apis laboriosa
GAATCCTTTTCCTATTCCAGAATCCGGCAGCGGAACCGCATATTATTCGGGTCCTCGTAAGAGTGTTCGTCGACGTAATCCAAAATGACCCGGAAAAAGATCCGTCGGGAGATCCGGGAAGAGTTTTCTTTTCTGTATAAACGTTCCAATTCCCTGGAAACCTCTAGCAGGAAAATAGAATTTGGAACGCGAAGCACTGCAC
>NW_025223245.1:0-208 GCF_014066325.1 Apis laboriosa
AATTTTATTAGAAGTAAAAATTGTTTTTTTTTCTTTTTAATCTTTTAAATAAGTTTAGACATCAACTTTTTATGAGAAGATTCATGTAATCGTTAATTTTATTTTAGTGATATTTCGTGTGATTTCTTTCTCTATGCTTAAAATTTTTCAAGTTTTCTTCGATTTCGTTATTTGAAACAGGACAATAAATTGAAGATTACTATTATAT
>NW_025223246.1:0-216 GCF_014066325.1 Apis laboriosa
CTTGTATAATAAATTTGTTCGCGTCGACGATTAAAAATGTTTTGTTGCCCGATGTTTGATGGAAATATTTTTTATTGTGAATTTTTATCACCTAACCACAAGATTAATAATAAAAATTACTGTGTTCCACTGAATTAATTGAAAACATTCGTATTCGAAAAGAAATTTATATATATATATATTTTTTTTTTTGCATCTATAAAGATATTTAATAAA
>NW_025223247.1:0-365 GCF_014066325.1 Apis laboriosa
TAAATAATACCAGAAATCCTAATGTAATTCAGTGATGACATCAAATTCTATTGAAAATAAAATTCGATTTGAGATTCAATAATTATATTTGTAATAAATATGTAAATTTTCTTGTGATTATTTTTCTTGTTTTTACATTAATTGGCGTTTCATTATTATTATTATTATTTATAATTAAATAAATTGTAATAAATGAATAAACGAATAGTAATAGTCTGCTGAATTTAGATTAATCATTTATATCTTTATTATAAAATCAACAAACATATATATAAATTAGATTTACAATAGACGAATTAATATGATTTGGAGGAATTTAATATTTTTTACCATCAACAAATCTTCATTAATCAAATCCCTTCCAT
>NW_025223248.1:0-1288 GCF_014066325.1 Apis laboriosa
AGTTTACTTCTTCAACGACGATGTGTAGCTAATCTTTCTGAAAAATCAAGATGGATAATTCATCTCCTACGAATCTTTGATTTTATGAACTTATGAAGAGTTGTAGTTAATCTTTCTGAAAAATCAAAGGATGGATAATTCTTCAATTTTACTTGTATGACGTTAGCTAATCTTTCTGAGAGACCAAAATTATTCCAGGATATCATTTTGAGATTAAATTTGAGGGATGATAGATCATTCGTTTCGAATCCTCGAGTTTACTTCTTCAACGACGATGTGTAGCTCTTTCTGAAAAATCAAAAGATGGATAATTCATCTCCTACGAATCTTTGATTTTATGAACTTATGAAGAGTTGTAGTTAATCTTTCTGAAAAATTAAAGGATGGATAATTCATCTTTTACAAATCTTCAATTTTACTTGTATGACGTTAGCTAACCTTTCTGAGAGACCAAAATTATTCCAGGATATCATTTTGAGATTAAATTTGAGGGATGATAGACCATTCCTTTCGAATCTTCGATTTTATTTCTACGACGAATTGTAATCTTTCTGAAAAATCAAAAGATGGATAATTCATCTCCTACGAATCTTCGATTTTACTTTTATGACGAATTGTTAATCTTTCAGTTAATCTTTCTGAAAAATCAAAAGATGGATAATTCATCTCCTACGAATCTTCGATTTTAGTTCTTATGAAGAGTTGTAGTTAATCTTTCTGAAAAATCAAAGGATGGATAATTCTCTTTTACAAATCTTCAATTTTATTTCTACGACAATCGTAGCTAATCTTTTTGAGAAATCAAAAAGGTAAATAATTCATCTCTTACAAAGCTTTGATTTTATTTCTACGACAATCATAGCTAATTTTTTTGGGAAATTAAAAAGGTAAATAATTCATCTCTTACAAAGCTTCGATTTTATTTTTACGACAGTCGTAGCTAACCTTCCTGAGAAACCAAAATTATTCCACGATTTTGAGATTAAATTTGAGGGATGATAGATCATCTCTTTCGAATCTTCGATTTTACTTCTACGACGAGTTGTAATCTTTCTGAAAAATCAAAAAGGTAGATAATTCATCTCCTACGAACCTTCAATTTTATTTCTACAATCCTGAGAAACCAAAATTATTCCACGATATCATTTTGAGATTAAATTTGAGGGATGATAGACCATCCCTTTCGAATCTTCGATTTTACTTCTACAACGAGTTGTAATCTTTCTGAAAAATCAAAAGGGTAGATAATTCATCTCGTACGAACCTTCAATTTTATTTCCATGACAAT
>NW_025223249.1:0-314 GCF_014066325.1 Apis laboriosa
TTTCGGCACGAAGATCGCTTTTACGGAGATTCCTAAGTCGAAATCGTTCAGATATGTTTCGTCAATCCGTATTTCTTACAGATTCTTCAAATTCTGGAACGAAAAATCGATTTCGATAAGAGAAGTTGGTTTTCGTAACGAAAATCCAAATTTCCTCGTATTCTGCATTGACATATCTTTGCGAGAGACGTTCTTATTCTGAAATTGGCGTTTCGACGAATCCTGGAGTGAAAAGTCGATTTTGAACAAAATTCCACCTTTTCGGCACGAAAATCGCATTTAGGGAGATTTCTAAGTCGAAATCGTTCAGATAT
>NW_025223250.1:0-426 GCF_014066325.1 Apis laboriosa
ATTCCAACTCTTGATCAAAGGTACTCAACGTCATTCTGATCGTTTGTGACATTGAATTTGGATCACAAGCTATTCGTTGTTCGGAAAGTAATTCCGTTTTTTCACACCAGTGTCGCTAGTTTATCCAGCCAACTTCGTTCTAAACCGTGTTGCCATTGTATATTTTGGCATTTCACGATTTATTTGTAAGAAAAATTCATCAAACTGTAAATGATAGAATTCAATCTTCATTATTAAATTGTAACGAATTGTTTATTAACGAGATAATAAGAAAGAGATGAATTATAATTTTAAAATTCGTATCTCTTATGAGGTCTAGAAGAAGAAAACTTCGAAAAAAAAAAAGAAAATAATTATACGCGAGAATAATTAATTTAATGGTTCTCATAAAAGAGGGAATCAACTATTTCTCGTCTGTCTCACGCT
>NW_025223251.1:0-336 GCF_014066325.1 Apis laboriosa
CATCGAAATTCGAATACCAGAATAGAAACGACACACTCAACGATATTTCAGTTCACAGATCACCGAAATTAGGATTCTTGTGCGGAAGAGCTACAAAACGTATGGAAATCAATATTTCCTCTTAGAATTTCAAGTTTCTAAGTGGGATTGTGCTAGATAACGTATTTCAGAACGTTTTCGATATAGAATTCGCGTATTTCTATTTTTCACGTCGTAAAGACGCAGTTTCGTGCGAAATCGAATTTTCACNAGTTCATCGAAATTCGTATACCAGAATAGAAACGTCACACTCAACGATATTTCAATTCATAGATCGCCGAAATTAGGATTCTTGTG
>NW_025223252.1:0-228 GCF_014066325.1 Apis laboriosa
ATCACCGTGTGCAACGCGATGGATACCCTTGAAGCGTTAATCGATCCTTGGAGCGATTTAGCAAGAGAATGTAGCATAATATTAGTTATGTACGAGTACGATATACAGTAATATACGTTTTATGCGTGAAATTGTATAAGGAGCGATCTTTAGCAGGGGTGTTCGATATTTTGTAGCGATTCATTCAGTGAATAATTTGTATTATTCTCGAAAGAAAAGAAATAAAAA
>NW_025223253.1:0-258 GCF_014066325.1 Apis laboriosa
TAAATGATCCAAGGTCCAATTATGGATCAGATGCATAATGGTTAAATAGAAATAATCATATCTCAATAGAGGTGGACTAAAAAAATTTTAACAGTTGAAGTTGAGAATAAAGTTGGTTGCATTTTAATAAATAATTACTGAAGTAACTCTATTCTAAATTTTTAACTAATTACTATTTGAATGATCCAAGGTCCAATTATGGATCAGACACATAATGAGAAATAATCATATCTCAAGAAAGATGGGTTAAAAAAATTT
>NW_025223254.1:0-675 GCF_014066325.1 Apis laboriosa
ATATAAATTAATTAGTAAAAAATTCTCTCATTAATTGAAATAAAAATTAAAAATGTTTAAAAATGAAATTTCATTTGTGCAAAAATTATAAAAAATTTTGAACAAAAAATAAAAATTTCCGACATTTTCCTCGTATACTTTCCTTCATTAATACTATTCGGTCGTTTCCTGTTCCCCGCCTGTAATAAGTTAATTAACATTCGAGAAAGGATAATATGTATCCTGGATAAAAAGAGGGATTTCAGAAAAAAGAATATGAATCCCTGAGAAATTTCTTGTGCGGTATACACACGGATCTTAACCGAAGGGAACAACGTGAACAAGCTTGGATGCTATCCAAATGGTTATGGCATCTGGAAGTCGAATGTTAGGACCAGCGGAATCGCATGTGAAACATCTGACCTCGGTATAATCTCGTCGAAGCGGTTCTTAGCTCTTTAAACGGTTAATACCTTTTGTTGAAAACACGGACATGTTAGAAGCAATCGAACAAAGAAAAGAAAAAAGTCTCGGAAACTTTTTCAAATAACAAATGAAATTTGCTTTAGTTGAACAGTGATTTCAACGAAGATATTTACTTATTTGAGGAAAAGATAGGTTTCATTTTTCTCGTCTAGAAAATTTTGGAATAGTTATAAAAAATACAATAATTATAAAAATAATTATAAAATTAAA
>NW_025223255.1:0-222 GCF_014066325.1 Apis laboriosa
GGCTGTATCTCCGAAATTGCTGGAGGTACATCGGACTCCCTGTGCGCGTTGCAAGCGGGAGAGATTGCTCTTTGCACTCATTCTTCACTGGTTACGCTAGCACAATCGGTTCATACGCTATGGTCGTATAAAGAAGACGAAATTTCAGAATATTTAAAACAGTGCCTCATTAAAACGGCTGTATCTCCGATAATGCTGGAGACACATGGGACTTCCTGTGCG
>NW_025223256.1:0-1537 GCF_014066325.1 Apis laboriosa
ATCGGAATAAATAAATAAAATGTTCTTCTCCTTTTCGTGATACTTGCATTCGAAACTTAAAATATATAGGGAAAATAATAACTTGCAAAATGAGAAGAAGAATAGTAGAATTTCAGGATAAGAATAACTATATATATATGTAGCATTATAATGTGGAATGTTCTTCCAATCTCGAGCAGTTTGCCTTCGATTGCCATTTAACTTGAATTGACATAAATAAATAAAATGTTCTTCTTTTTTTGATATTTCCATTCGAAACTTGAAACACGTTAGGGAAAATAATAACTTGCAAGCAGATGTAAAGAAAAATAGTAGGCCCGTTTCAGAATAAAAATAATTATATATATATATATATATATATATATATGTAGAATTATAACGTGGAATGTTAATAAAAAATAGTAGACCCTTATTTCAGAATAAAAATATATATATATAGCATTATGTGGAATGTTTCTCGAGCAATTTAACTTGGATTGCCACGAATCGGAATAAATGATGTTTTTCTCTTTTTCGATACTTGGATTTGAAACTTGGAACACGTAGGGAAAATAATAATTTGCAAGATGAGAAGAAAAATAGTAGATCCTTATTTCAGAATAAGAATAATTATACATATATGTAGGATTACTAACATTTCATAACATGGAATGTTAGTAAAAAATAGTAGATCCTTATTTCAGAATAAAAACAATTATATATATATATAACGTGGAATGTTTCTCCAATCTCGAGCAGTTTAGCAATTTTTTAACTTTGATTGCCACTTTGAATTGAAATAAATAAAATATTCTTCTCTTTTTCGATGATTCGAAACTTGGAACACGTAAGGAAAATAAATAGACCCTTATCTCAAAATAAGAACAATTATATATATATATATATATATATATGCAGCTTTATAACATAAATACAGGTGCAAAGTCAAGTACGATAACCGTTTGTTAATTACATCAATCTAAGACAGATCCTCTCCCCAGTCCTCCTTGATGAAGTCTGCCGCTCTCTCGCCGACCATGTTGACCGAGGCAACGGGATTGCCCGAGATCACCTGTAGGAGCGAAACAATTATCGACACGAATCGGGATAAAATAAAATGGTGGACGTACTTGCGGCTGAACAGAGGCGTCGGCGATCCTCAGTCCCTTTACACGGTGCACCTTGAGCCTGGGCGATACGACCGCCATGCGATCGTAGACGGGACCCATCCTGGCCGTCCCCGTCTGGTGATTTTCCGCCCTCGTGTTGTACTGTATCACGCAGTTCCAATAATCGTCGCTGTCCTCGACCAAGCTGTCGCACTGCGGTAGATCGATCCTTTGAAACTCGACCCCGAGATTCCTCATGACCGTCGTGTTCACCAGTCTCTGCACCACCCGGATCGCCTGGATCATGACGCTGCGATCGTGATCGGTGCCCAAGTCGTTGCTCCAGATCACCGGCGGCTCGAGCGGATCCTTGCTCTTCAACGTGATTCGACCTGATTATATATATAATAATATTAATAATTAATGTAATAATAATTATATATAATAAT
>NW_025223257.1:0-194 GCF_014066325.1 Apis laboriosa
TTATTTCTGTAATTCCTAGATTAATATTAATATTTTAATTGTAATTATTACAGAAATATTATTTATTTACAGAGAATTATAATACATCGAAATCTTAAAATTTTCGATCATATAAACGTTATATTACGGTCGAATAAACTTTAGAATTTTATAATGTTCAAGGAAAACATAAATTATTATTTCTGTAATTCATA
>NW_025223257.1:200-30476 GCF_014066325.1 Apis laboriosa
TTGTAATTATTACAGAAATATTAATTAATTACAGAGATGTTTAATACATCGAAATCGTAACTGCTTCGATCGTATAAACGTTATATAATGATCGTATAAGACTAACAATTTTATAATATTCAAGGAACACAAAAATTTTTATTTCTGTAATTTTTAGAGTAGTACTTTTTTAATTGTAATTATTACAGAAATATTAATTATTTACAGTTTGTAATACATCGAAATCTTAACTACTTCCATCATATAAACGTTACATAATGATCGTATAAAACGAAGAATTTTATAATATTCAAGGAAGACAAAAATTTTTATTTTTAATTTTTAGACTATTACTTTTTCAATTATATTTATTATAGAAATATTAATCATTTAGAGAGATGTTTTATACATCGAAATCTTAACGGTAATGATCGTATAAAAATAAGAATTTTATAATATTTGAGAAAAAAAGCAAAGTGAAAGGTTATTAATTTTATAATTTTTACGAATAATTTAATATTGATTATTTATACAAATATTTAATACATCGAAATCTTAAAATTTTCGATGATATTTCGATGTATTAAGCGTTTTTTAAATAATTAAGTAATCCACATTTAATTGATCGTAATAATTATAAAATTAATAAAATTAAACTTTTCCTTTCCTGCCAAATATTTTAAAATTCTTATTTTTATACGATCATAATTTAACGTTTATGCGATCGAAACCGTTAAGATTTCGATGTATTAAACATTTCTTAAACAATTAAATAATCAATATTTAATTGTGCGTAAAAATTATATAAAATTAATAAAATTAATCTCTGCTTTTCCTTTCAAATATTACAAAATTCTTATTTTTATACGATCATAATGTAACATTTATATGATCGAAACCGTTAAAGTTTCGATGTATTAAGCATCTCTGTAAATAATTAATATTTCTGTATAATTATAATTAAAAAAGTATTACTCTAAAAATTACAGAAATAAAAATTTTTGTCTTCCTTGAATATTATAAAATTCTTAGCTTTATACGATTATTATGTAACGTTTATACGATCGAAGCCGTTAAAATTTCGATGTATTACACTTCCCTGTAAATAATTAATATTTCTGTAACAATTACAATTAAAAAAGTACTAATCTAATAATTACAGAAATAAGAATTTTTGTCCTCCTTGAATATTATAAAATTCTTATGTCTAAACGATCATAATATAACATTTATATGATGGAAATGTTTAATATTTCGATGTTTTAAATATTTCTTAAACAATTAAATAAGCAATATTTAATTGTTTGTAATAATTATAAAATTAAACTTTGTTTTCTCTTCCACATATTATAAAATTCTTATTTTTATACGATCATAATGTAACGTTTATGCGATCGAAACCGTTAAGATTTCGATGTATTAAACATTTCTTAAACAATTAAATAATCAATATGTAATTGTTCGTAAATATTATATAAAATTAATAAAATTAATCTTTGCTTTTCCTTTCAGATATTATAAAATTCTTATTTTTGTACGATCATAATGTAACATTTATATGATCGAAACCATTAAGTTTTCGATATATTAAACATCTCTGTAAATAATTAATATTTCTGTATAATTATAATTAAAAAAGTATTACTCTAAAAATTACAGAAATAAAAATTTTTGTCTTTCCTGAATTATTAATTATAAAATTCTTATTTTTGTACGATCATAATATGAAATTAATAAGCTCGAAAACATTAAGATTTCGATGTATTAAACATTTTTCAAACAATTAAATATTCAATATTTAATTGTTCTTAAAAGTTATAAAATTAATAAAATTAAACTCTGCTTTTCTTCTCAAATATTATAAAATTCTTATTTTTTTACGATCATAATGTAACGTTTATACGATCGAAACCGTTAAGATTTCGATGTATTAAATATCTCTGTAAATGATTAATATTTCTGTAATAATTATAATTAATAAAGTATTACTCTAAAAATTACAGAAATAAAAATTTTTGTCTTTCTTGAATATTATAAAATTCTTATATTTAGAATCATAATATAACATTAATCGATGTACAAAAATAAGAATGTTTGTAACATTTCAGATAGATAAATATTTTAATTTTTGTAATTATTAGAATAATTTTTTTAATTATTATTATTACAAAAATTAACTATTAATTGTTTTTAGATATGTTTAATACATCGAAAGCTTAAAGTTTTCGATCATATAAACGTTATATTATGTATAATATATTCGTATAGAAATAAGAATTTTATAATTTGATAATATTCCTAGAAAAAAATTTTTAATTTTTATTGTTTTAGAGAATGATATGTTTATTTTTTTTTGTTAAGAAATTGTTAAATTGAATATATATTAATAATTGTTTTGATATATGTAGTAATATAAGCATATATGCGACGCGTACATTGTCGAGTAGTAGTGGGGACGCGAAGTGGTGGGGAGGTACGGTCGAGGCACGATCAGTTCCATGCTGCGCGCGATACGATGAACTACGCGGTAGTGTTCGTATTTATTTTCTATTTGAAAATCAGATTATTTTACATTTTTTCGCGATAGTGAAAGTAACGTTAATCTATATATTGATGCGGTTTATTATTTAAGTACAGTGGGAAGGAAATTTTTACGTGTCGGACATTTTGGACTAATAAGTGTGCACGCATTTCTTGTGAAGTGATATATTAGTGTCGAATTTCGCGTTGACAGTGCATCTGATCGCGATTAAACAAAAAATTCATCTTCTGGAAAGAATATGTCGCGTAAAATGCGTCGATCGGATACAAACAACGTTTCCTGTTTTCGTCCATCGAAATTATTAATTTGCAGGTGTCAATTATGGACACAACCTGATCTTGACCAACGTAGTAGAAGCTTCATATAATTCTCGAAGATGATTCGTTATTAGAAAAAGAACAGCCAATGAGAGCTCGCGAATTCCGTAAACCAGGAATTTTCTTCCTTTTCCTGTACTACTTTTGGCGGGATATGGCTGTGTATTATTACGCAGTTAATAATGTCGTCGAGGCGTGTTTGGCATGTGTTTCGAAAAAAAGTTTTTAGAATCATCGTTTGTGTTGATCGTTTCGTTAACATATTATCGAAATGTTTGTTGTCTTGCCGCGGGCTGTGGTCAAGTCGAAGCAATTTCAACAGAACCGTGTTTCTCGGAATCGCGTGTGACTGACGCTATGACACGAGGACAATGCTCGGAATTTCGGTTTTGAATTTTGCCTTGACGTGACACGCGTCGACGAGGCCCGATGTAGTGCGCGGATTGCTATGACATTTGGCTTTGACTGAGTGGCTGTTAGAGTGCCGTATCTCTATCATCTCTGGGAATCTGATTTATGTTGCTGTGTACCAAATTTCCTGTGACATCGAACGGTGAGTACACTTTTAAATGTTGTATTTTAATGCGCGATCAGTACTCGTTCATCACTCGGTGCCATTGCATCTCGTTTATAGTTTCACCTGCTTTTACGGAATCCTAGCCAGCCACAAAGTCGCGCCGCGATTAGACGTTTTTTAACGATTAATAGCGATTAGATAATTCTATTCAGATCTCAGCAAATGTTTATATAGTAGGGTTTTTTTTTTACTTTTTATTTTTATTTTATCAATTATATTCGAACTTCTAGTATATTTCCACGAAACTCAAGGCAATCTTTATATATAAGTATAAGCGTATAGATATAAGAGCGTATAGATATAAGAGCGTATAGATAGATATAGATATAAACTCTTCAAGCGATAGATTATTTTTCTATAAGTTTTATATCCTAATACGAATATATAGAGTATAAAAAATTCAGTTATATACTGATAATTTTGCATTATTGGTATATAATTCAATCATATTTACAATTATCATTCGATTTTTTGAAAGAAAAAACGAAATTAACAATAGAAAGGGGATACAATTTTTTATAATCAATAAGAAATTATAAAAAAAAAAAATTTTGTTACGAATAGAAAAAACTAGCTCTAAAAATTCTGCTCGTAAACCACTTCGGGACTTTCTAAACTCGATGAAAAGAAAAAAAAAGAAAAGAAAGAAACGGAAAAAAGGGAAAAGAAAAAAAAATATATATAAAGAATCGTATCCCTGAGAAACGAGGAAACGATCAGCGATGCATAAGCGGCTGCCGATACAATCGTGCGCCGGTAGAGAGAAATTGAAATTCTTATCCGAGGCGTGCGCGGCTGAAAGGCTCTCGCGAATCGCATAAAGGCCTCATCAGAACGATCGCTCGAATATCCTCGTTCAAGTCCCGTCGAGGCAAAACGCGAAGAGGATGGTGGAGAGGGCCAAAAACGGGGGAATAAAAATGGGGGTAGGGGGTTGACGGAGGCGCTGGTGGAGGTGGCGTTGGATATAGCTGCGGGTTAGGCATACTGGGAAAGGTGGTGGTTGGTCGGGGGTGGCGAGCATAGAGGGTGGGCAACATAAAAGGCCAGCAACCCCTATTCCACGCAGGCTTCAATTGTTTCGGTTAGGCAGCGTTCATTTGTTTTTCTTTGCGTGTGCTTTTGCACGCTCCTCTGCTCTTCTCTGCTGTCTTCTTTCTCTTTCTCTTTCTTCTTTGCATCCTTTATCACTTCTTATTCTATTACTTCTTTTTCTTCTTCTTCTTCTTCTATTCCTTCACTCGTTGAATCCTGTGGTTTCTTCCTCGAGTTCTTCTCGTTTTGCCTAACTTTTCTTTGGTCGTATCTCTCTTCTTCTTGATTCTCTATCCCAATTTTTGTTCGTACGTCGAATATAGATCGTCTTTTCCCCGTTGTTGCTCGTTCATCTCGCTCACTCTTGTCGCGCGTATATTAAAATCGACCATTGTTATCGTAGCCAGAGGGGGGTGGTTCGGTTGGAAACGGGGAGCTTCGTTAGCGGTCTTCAACGCGACCACAAAGATCGCACTCTCCGAAAGCTTTTGAAATAATATACCTTCCATGAATCTCCTATTCTCTGTCTTACACGACCGAATCGAGCAAGACCCGCACCCACGACCCGCACCCACCTGTGACTGTTCACCTTTGAAGACACACGTGGTAATAGATATTATACGACTTTGCTTTTATTTGTTCTTGTTTATTCTTTCTTTCTTTTTTTTTTCTCCTTCTTTTTTAATCCTCTATTCTCGATTCCGTTTAATCGAATCTCGAAGAGTCATCGAATCCTTGTTAATAGACTTTATTCCGATTGATCCAATTTTCATTGATCGAAATACGGTTATTAGTACTTGGTAGATAGTTTTATAGAACGCAAGGGCGTGGAAAATTTAATATTAGATCTAGTCGATAGGATACCTCTTCTATCTTCGAACAGCGCGCGAAGAGAGGCAGATGTTACCGAAATAATTATAATTTACACCTGCCCGTAATAAACGAAAATTCACTGCGGATAGTCCAATATCTAAACCGATATCGCAGCGTGGGATAGCCGGTGAATTAGGCGGTGTCATCTGCAGGCGTGAAATTTCGGTGGGTTTAACCGTAACGCCAACAGCTGACAGGATCGACGCGATATCCTATATAATAACCCTATTGGTGAACTATCCCGGTGACGGATCGTCGATCAATTAATCAATAAAATTCGGCTGAATTTCCTATCGGTAAAACGATAGATGTCCACGCGTTTTCTATTCATCGTTAAACGGATCCGAATAGAGAATTTCCCAAAATTCGTATAGAAATTGAACTATAGATATTGGACTTCGTGTATTTAACATCTCGATCAATTCTTCGTCGATTGTCGTCGGAATTTGAATCGGAAGATTGAATCGGAGCATAATTTATTTCAAGTAGGAATAAAAAATATCTCTCGCACAAGAGAATTCCAAAATTCTCTCGTGCGGCGACGATTCGTTTTCCTCGACCTTACTCTAATCGCCGCATCCTTGCGCCGCGACGTGCACCAATAACGGTTATTTCGCTTAATCGTCGTGTCCGTGTAATTGGCATTTCAACATAAAGCAGCAGTGGATGTCGTCACGTCGTCGTCCCGTTTGACGCGGTGATTTTATTCAAGAACGAACGACTGGTAACGACTCATTAGCCGCGATTCAAGATTCTTGCCGAGGAACAAACTCCTTTTCCTTGGTCCACCGTTGCTCTATCCTACCCTGATATCCCCTGGTATCGATTCCGCCCATTGGATCCGTCCCGTGTCCCTCGCGGTGCGGTGCGGCGCGGCGCGGCATACGCGAATAAATCGTGGCTTCGTTACACGCGACTCGAAGGCGGCAAACAAATAGGGTTAATTCCACGTGCGCCTGCTAGCCTGAATACGTCGTTTCCGAATGGAGGTAATTCCGGTGACAATGTGGCCTTTGATTTCATAGAACCGCACGGTTGAATGACTACCCTCCCCACCCACCGCCTCCTCCTCCTCCTCCTCCGCCAACCACCCCTCGGTCCCTTCAACTCCGCGAAAACCCTCTTCCATCCTGGTGCAGCGAATATACATATAATAAAGTAAAGTCAGCCACCGCTAGCTCCGGCCAACCCGGCCGAAAGGACTTTATTCAGTAACTAGCGATTCATGCGAAATCGTGAATCCGTTTCTGCCCGGCTCCGCTTCCACCTGCCCCTTCCTTCTCCTGCTTCCTTTTCCGCACCCTTTCACGCAATTCGTTTCTCTCCCTCGGTCGGTGCACCGCGTTCGATGTATTCGTCCTCCTCCTCCTCCTCCTCCTCTTTTTATGTCGTCGTCGTCGTCGACGTCGTTCTCGTCGTTCTCGTCGCGAACGGTGAACTTTCATGATTTCTGTAGGACGCGTAATGACGTATCGATTTAGATTCGAACCGCACACTTCGTTTGGTAGGGAATCGGAAAAATCGATGGGTTTTTTCTGCTTTGTGATGGGTGATGGATCTTCGATTGGAATAGGGAAGGGGGGAAAGTGAGAGAACGAGTTATAGAACGAATTAATTTGATCGAAAGTCTTGACAAGTTTCTCCAACATCTTGTAAATTGACCCTCTCTTGTAAATTCTATCCTCGGGCACAATTGTAAAATTTGTATAAATGGCGCGTGTGGGACAAACGAGCGAATGCTCTTTTCTTAATGCAGGGAAAAGCGTATCGCAGCGGGTAGCAAATCTACGCATTATGCAGACCGATAAGAGGCGCGTAAATGTGTGCTCGTTTATATCTTGAAAGCGAGATGTAGAGTGGGGAATCGTGTCTTGATTTTTTTTCAATACAATACGGCGAATTCGATCGATTATCGTCGATTTGTTTCGTGTGTCGCGGAAATGATTTGCGATTTTCCCGTGACTTTGGGAAACTTTGAACGTGGAGGAATCGCGTCGAGAAATAGAGATATTGGGGAAGTTGACGTTTCACCCGGTTGCATTTTGTCGCGTGGGGGCCCCTCGAGGAAATTTTCAAGAGGCCCCTGTCACGTTCGTATTTCGAAGATACATAGACGATAAAGAGTGGGGCGAAAGGTGGCGGTGTTGGTCGCGATGGGTGGTCGGGGGGAGGTGGAGGGGGAGGGGGTAGTTGCTTTGCTAGAACGAGAAGAACGTGAAGTCGGTGGGGGGAGAAGAGTTTTCGCCGCATTCGGTACTCCTCCGGCTTGGAAATATTTCCGAGGATTCAGCGAGTTTATTAAGGCTATTCAGAGCGCGTCTGCCTCTGAGACAGCATTGTGGATACAATTTAGTCTTATTCATCCCTTCGCGGATGTCTAAATATTTTCAACCCCCATCCCACACCCTACCGTCTTTCTTTCCCTTCCTCGCTCTTTGTGGATCGCCTTCTGCTTCTCGTTCTCTTTCTACAGCTTCTATAAGACTTGTCCTGACTGGCGCCACGCACCCCTTTGCCATTGGCGGCACATTTGAGTCTCTTCAACTTCTGCGACCAGGGGAGATCAAGAATCGTCTCAACCTCGATTTCAGCGTGCGCTATCAATTTCACGCGATCTTTCGAAATTCCTTTCGAGATTCCTTTCGATTTCTCGAAATTCCTTTCGACTTTTCGAACAAGAAACGAGAAAAAGCAGCGACGAAGAAACGAGGATTATTATTTTTAGTAGTGATAATAAAGAATATTTGTAAGATCGATCACGGAACGCGAAAATTGAAAATTGACGTATACGATATTTATGAAGAAAGAAATAGAAGTTCATTTATCGAGCGTGGCGATAAAAAAAAAAATCGCTCGCAGACGCTTCGATCTCGGACAGTCGAAAGGTTTCTCCGTCTTGCTCGGCTATTCTGAAGCGTTCAACCAGAGCCGATGCTTTTCGTTCCCTCTCTGTTCACCGGGTGAAATTAATTTTCCAACCTTCCTTGTCCCGCTCCCTCCACTTCCTGGCCCCTTTCTCTTCTCCGTTGGCCTCACTTGAAGCACGGTCGCGATGAATCCTTCGACATCAAACGATTCTTTCTCGAGGCGCGGCTCTCGGCGGCCATTGTCGCGGTGGATAACGCGTTATGTAAAGCGGGTTCTTCTCCCAGTGCCTCTCACCTCTTCCTCCCTTTCGTTCGTTGGACGGTTTCGCACAGTCCCGGACAATCAAAGGAATCCTATCTTCGTCCAACAATACCACGGCCCCTGCCACGGCCGATAGCTTTGTGAATCCTCCTCCTAACAACGACCACGACGATCACCGCGCCGACGTTGGCGGTATCGCTCGAATTTCGCGCAAACGCTGCTTCCTGACCCGCGAACTTTTATTTGTCCTAACGATTCTTTCGTGTTTTCACGCTCCGACAACTTTTCCCTTCTTCGTCTCCATCGAGAAATGAAGAAAAGGAAGGGGAAAATTTGAAAAATCGTTATCGCTATCTTCCTATCCATCGTTCGTAATCGTAATCGTAATCGTAAAATTTTGTAAGATCGATCCTATCGTAATCCGCGAGAATAGACGCCAGAATCCATTAGAATCGCGCGTAATCTTCGCGCGAGGCCACAAAGTCCTCGACGGATGCACGAAGAAAGCTTCGTCGATGTTCAAGAAAGTCGAAATATTAGAAAAATGAAAGCGTGGATGGACGGTTCCCTCTCCGGCCCTCATCCTCCTCCTCCTCCTCCTTCTCCATCATCCATCCCCCTTCTTTTTCTCGAGCGGAGGGAAGGACTCTGAGGATTCCGCCACTCTTTGAGTCACTCTCGCTTCTCGCATTGTTTACAGAGTGATGAGTCTTCACACTGGCGCGAGTGCGCCTCTTTCTTTCTCCCTTTCTCCCGATCCGTCTCCCTCGGTCCCATTTCATTCCATTCTTCCGCGTTCCCGCCATTGTTCCGCCGTTCCTTTTATACGGAATAAAGTATCAAGCGACCCAGCACAATGTACCCCTGTCTTTCTGGGTTCCCTTTATCTCTTTCTCTCCTCCTCCTCTCTCTCTCTCTCCTCCAACCCTCCCTGTCCACCCCTTTCGCGAAATCTTTGTGCTATCGTCGCTCCTCCAGCCGCGTGCAAGATCGCTTTGAACGTCGCCGATCGTTTCTCGTTCATCAAACGACAGGACTTGAAAAGAATGTTCCTGTTGGTTGGCAACATGCTTGGCAAACCAAACATTCGTCCCGCGGTTATGTTTTCGTTTATTATTTCGCGATCGATGAACCATTTTTTCTTTTTTTAGATTTTTCGATCGTTTTTGAATTATTTATTGTTAATCCTTTCGCGATACCAAACGCGAGATATCTCGGTTTCATAATGTCGTAGATACGATGCTTACTACACGATATCGTATGATGCAAACGAGATATCTGCAAAACGGTATATACGAATGCACGGACGGAAATAAAGTAGATATTTTTGTAAAAATTGTATCGTATCATTATTACGTATTATGTATAGTACTTTCGAGCGTTTCGTAGGGAATAAAAATAAGAGATTTAAAAACGATAAATACGAAGCATAAGTCATTTTTATCAACGATAAAAATGTTTTACAAATCGATCTATTTATTCCAAATTTTCGAATCAAATATATCTCGTATCTCGTATCGATAATAAATGTAAGAGGTATCTCGTCCGAGATAGCATCGTATCTGTATCAAAATCATGATAATTTTTCTTTGGTATCGAAAGTTGGTTAATAATCATGAAATTCGTAAAGAAACGTTTTATCGTTTTCGAAAGAAGAGAAATACGAAGGTATCGTTTGATTTTTCTCCTCGCTCGCGAATCTTGAAACGCGTTTCCAGACATCGCGAATCCACGAAAAACTATTTAAATACAAGTGTTCGCAGCTCGTAACGTCCGTGTCGACGAAAGAACTCGCTTCTCTCTGCTCTCCCTGCCCCACTTGGTCCCTCCACCTTTGCGAGAATCCTGTTGGATCTCGCGGCCCGCGCGCAAAGATGAAGAAGATCCTTCCTCCGTTCTTTCGATCCCCTCGTGTATCAACTCCGTTGGGTGCACCATGCTATTTGCTAATAAGAATCTTTTCAACATCGCGTCCGATCTTTGCAAAAAGCCTCCGCGAACGGCGCACAATTCGCGCAATTTAATGCGTCTCGGTATTAATTAACAGTCGACTCCATTCACGCCCTCAAGACGCGCCTCGGTTTATTCTTATCTCCTCGATAGGCTTCTTTTCATCCTCTATGCTATTAATCATCAAGCATCAATCTCTCTACCTCTTGTATTAAAAAAAAGTCACGCAATAAGGTTTCGAAATTATTTCTTTTCTCCGCGTTTAATCCGCGATGGGATCGTATTCCACACGAATAAGAAAAATATTGGGATAAGAAAAGTTGGAGATATTGACGCGTGGAACTGTCGGCGCGTAATTGCACTTATCGTTTCGCTTAATAACCTTGCTAACCGACGCCCTATCGCGTAACAAAGGAAGGGGAGTGGATCGCGTTTCGAAATCATCCCCAGGGATGACTTGACCGAATCCACAGTCACGCAGGGGTGGCTGGAACGATAGGGACTGTCGTCGTACACGCGACCCGATGAAAGTCAAACTTGATCGATGTAAAGGAGACAGGAAAGGTAACGTCGGAAAGTTGGTTTTCGTCCTTGTTGGAGAGCCACGCGAGCAAATAAATTTCTTCGAAAATTTCGATCGAATTCTGTCGATACGTCCTTTCGCCTCCCCTCCGTCTCCTTTCTTCTCGACCGCCTTTGTCCGTTCGTTTCTCAAGGCGCCGAGTCTTGGTCTGGCGTAGGCGCCACCTCGTTTTTTTTTTTTTTTGCGCGCGAAAACCGAAACGAGAGATCGTTTCACCTCCGATGTCTCGCGGAGCTTGAGGCCCCCAGGTCGTTAATTGTATCAAACGCGTGCAATCTTGGTGCAGCTAGTGGCAATTGAGCCCCACTCGAGCGTAAGTAGGTGATCGGGCTACGGAATAACGAAAGGAAGAATCGCGGAAAGAAAGGACGGGGGTGCGAGAGAAAGACGGTTGGAGCCGCGAAGAAAGGGGGAGGGAGAAAGAGGAACTCTGAAGAGACGACGCACACGACGTCGGGGCGCCCGTGCCGGTACATTCACGTACACGACGCTGCGTGACGTCACCGCATTGTTAGACGAGCAAGCATTGTAGTCACTATTGTGAGTCTCCGCCATTATTCTAAGACAATCGTCCGACACAATGAGACGGACGGGAGGATGAGTGGGGCGGCCGATTCTCTCTCTTTCTTTCTCGCTCCACACCCTCCCTCGCCCGTATCATTTCTCTTTTTCTTTCTCTGATCCATCTTCCTGCGTGAAGCTACTCTCTCTCTCTCTCCCTCTCTCTATACTCGCTCGCCACTCCGTATTCTTTTAGCCGGTCATTGCAAAGTGGGCGATCTTCTTCTTCTTTTTCTTTTTCTTTTCCTTCTTTTCCTTCTTCCCTTGACTGCTGATAGCTGCATATTTGATTCGCGAAGACGATGTTTGGTGGTGGATGATCTCGTCTCGAACGGGATTACCAGAATTTTCCACGCGATTTGAGAACAAGCGCGACAAATGTTTGGAAGAAGAATCGAGAGAAACGAAGCAGGAACTGGTTTTCAATATATATATATATATATATATATATACGTAGTCTTTTCATAGTGGCGAAGTTGGTGGCGGGAATGAGAAAGGAAAATGGAGAAAGAATGGTCGGAGATGTGGTGAATGGAGGAACGACGCATTGAATTCCTGTTACTCCGGGGGGACGATGATTACGGGATTAACAACGGCCGCAAAAATACAATGCGGAAGAACTCGAGCGAGTCTGGGAGAGTGGTCGTCTAATCGAGTCAGCGCAATTAAACAAAGTCGTCCCGTGAGGTCGCGACATTCGCGGATAGCTTTTCCCTCTCCTCTCGCCTCGCGCAGCTCGATTCTCCGGCTCCTCTCCCTCGTTCTTTGCGGCTCGTCGTGGAAGTGCAGGGGATGAAAGGAGAACAAGAGAAGTACAGACAATAGATTCGGCTCGCCGGTGTGTTGGTGGCGCTGCATTGTCGCCCGGCATTGTTGCGGCCCGGTTATTGTGTCGCTGTTTTGTGACCGATCGCAAGGTGGCGTGCCTCGTGTGCACGAACCCAACCACCTCGGCCACGATCGTTAGGCACGTTCGCGATTATTCGGAGAAACGATCGTTCGACGATAAACCGGCCTCGAAACTCGCCTCCCCCGGAAGGTCGTCGCGGAGCGAACCAGCGACACAAAAGTTTGCGGATCGAGCTTTTTCTCCTATTGACGGCCCTCGCGGAATAAATGAAAGAAGAGAAGTCGGCGGGGGATGGGGATCGCGCTATTCCTCCTCTCGCTTCGTTTCGTCTCGGCTTTTCGAGTAACAATCGTTTCGATGATGTATTCTTTCCTATCGCGAGCATCATTTTCTTCGCCCCTCCCTCCCTGCCTCTCAACTTTCTCCCTGCTCCCTGCCCTCTCCCGGCCGGAGAATCCTTCCTCCGGGAGAAAGACCAGCGTCTCGGTCGAGGATGCGAATTAACTCGTCATCAAAGAGACCGTGTAAAAGATCGGTCAAAGAGGAGGAGGAGGAGGAGGAGGACGCGTCGCGATGATGGGAAAAAAAAAAAAAATAAAAAATGAAAAGAAAAGAATCTCGATGTAGGAAAAGTTAGAACGTTGGATAGAGATAAGGGAAAGAGGTGGGGCGACACGGTGGTTGTCCTAAGGCTGTAAACTAAGGCGACCGCGTCGCGCATCCTTAGAGTGGCTGCACTTTGAGTGCGCAACTCGGTGGTGTGCCGTGGCTGCTGCAGGCGGCGTAGAGAAGGCCATTGTGAGGCCCGAGCACGGTATTCACGGGAATGAATGCGCCCTCTGGAGCGACACAGTCTCAGATGTAAGACACAAGAAGCATAAAAGAGTTGCCATTATGCGAAGCTTAAATAACAGGCGCGCGCTCGCCAACTCTCGCGCACATCGACGCTCGCTTAAACACGGACTCGCGGCTATCTGTGTAAGCTGTGTTACACAAAGAAGCAGTTGCATTCTACGGCCGGGGAATTTCTATGGACTGTTTGTGGCGCTCCTGCCTTGTACGGCCACTTCTGTCCTCGGTGCCTTGGTCTTTCCCTCCTCAGAACTTCTCTTTCCTCTCCTCTTTGATTCTTCTCTTTTTCCTCATCGTCTTCTGCCGTCATTCGTCCTTCTCCTCTTTCTTCGCCTCGTTCCTCTTCTCTTTCTTTTCTTATATATATACCTCTTCCTCCTTTCCTCTTCCACTTTTTTCCTTTTCTTTCTCTCTCTTTCTCTTTCTTTCTTCCTTCCTTCCTTCCTTCTTCAGGCCCGAGTTCGCTCGCTTTCTTAGTTTCGAAGAACGACACCATCGCGATCTCGTAGACACCGTCGAGACGCATTTTTCTCCGAGCGAAAAGGTAAGGAGAGTTCACTTTTTTGTTCTCCATCTAACCGTGCGTCATGGTACTTCGTATCGTACCTCGCGGCAACCGCGTTTATATTTAAATGCTAATTATCAGAGAGAGAGAGAAAGAGAGAGAGAGAGAGAAGGTGTCGTTAGGAAGGGAGTCGCGTTCGTTCTTTTTCGAAACGTCGCGTTTCTTTTACGACGCGAAAGTGGAATTTTCGTTACGAGACGTTAAGACGTTCCGATTAATCGAATAATTTTTCAGGATCGATAAAAAAGAGGATAGAAATGGAGAAAAGATCGATTACGATGGATCGATCGACGGCGCAATGATACGGGCGCGGACTGATTCGAGAGCAAGTAGAAACAACAGGTGCACGCCAGACGAGCGGGCTGCTAACATCGAGGTTTCGATCGCTCAACCCCTTGACTCGCAACCCCTCCAGAACTCGCGGTTATGTCAGGCGTTGGCCTCTGGCATTGCGGTAGGTTCCACGCGTTACTCTCGTCCCTGATCTCCGCTCTGATCCCTCTGGTTTATTCTGCGCACACCGGTTACACGCTCACGTTTCATCCCTTTGCTTGATAATCCAATCGTTTTAACGGGGTTGTTCGTCCTTATCGACACCTTCCATCGAAATATCCATTCGGCAATCTCGGTAAAAGAATCGTATGGTTTTTTTTTTCTTTCTTTCTTTCTTTCTTTCTTTCTTTCTTTTCTTTTTTTTTTTCTTTCTTTTGCGTTTTCATCACAATTTCATTCACCACACTGGAATTCTGATTTGTATTTCATTGTTGTTGTTGTATCCACGAAACTTTTTACTCGCTTTTCGTATGGTAGAAGAGGATTAATTTACGCGGAGTTGCTATTGTTTCAAACTTAAAATAACCCACATCGAAGCATGCAGGTGTCTTTTTTCTTTTTTTTTTTTTCTTTCTTCTCCGTTCTCTCTCTATATATATATACGCCAACGGACGAGAGTCGATGGTGTAATGTGGGTGGTGGATCGGGTAGGTGCGCGCGCCCTTATTCGACTCTTTTGTCTAGGCGTCCATTCTCTGGCACATTATCAGGCCTATTGTCCCTCACATTGTTACCCCTACCCCGCCGTCTCATTGTTTTGCAATTTCCCCCACTTAACCGATACGACCGCCCCACCAACATCCCTTTCTCTTCATCCCGTTCTCCTTCCCGTTCTCTACCACCTAAACCACCCTCTATTCCTTCGCTTTCGTTTGCTCCATTGCACCGATCCTTTCTTCTATCTCATATTCCTTCGTCCTCGCGTTTCCTCGTTTCGTACGTTTCTCGTTCTCGTTCGAAAACGGTTCACGTTCGTTCCTTCTCGAAATATCGTTTGAATACGCGATAATGAGAAATAGAAGAATCCCGCTCGTACGAGAGATGGAGAGAGAAAGAGAAAGAGAGAGATTAAAATCGGGACGATTTTCGCGATTAACGCTTACGCGCATAGACGATACGCTAATTCGAAATATTTTAAACGCTTTGGAGGACGCGTTGTCCTTCGTTAATTTATTAATTTTGTACGCATGGTATGATACGGGGATAGGAAGGGGGAGAGGGTGATAAAGCGTAGGACCACCGTCTACTCCGAATGGAAACGAAAGAGATGTGTGAGGGGGTGGAAAAAAAAAAAAGAACGCGGCGACCGGTGGTTCGCGCGGTAATTCCTCGACGCCAGCGGTGAAGGGAAAGTTTCGAAACGAGAATTTCAGTCACCGCAGCAAGCAGAAAGGACGGATGCCTGGAAAACAATAATTAGGAACGCCCGGTGCGCGAATCCGTACAACGTTCAGTTGAGAATATATTTCCGAGCTTTCAGCTCACTCCCTCACCCTCTGTGTCTTTCTCCGCTGCGCCACTCACCCCTCCGCTGGAAGCCCTTGGAACTCCGTAAAATAGACAAAAGCTCCGCTGCCGAACAATTCGTCTATTCTACTGCGCGGTTACGAGCGAACGAGCTTGAGCGTATAACATATTCGCATGGACTCTCTCTCTCTCTCTCTCTCTCTCTCTCTCTCTCTCTCTCTCTCTCTCTCTCTCNCTCTCTCTCTCTCTCTCTCTCTCTTTCCCCCGTATCCCCTCTACTTTGCCACCCCCTTTTCCACCCCTTTTATCCAACACCAACCCAACGTCCTCCTGCTTCTCCTCCTCGATCCCTTTTACCCGGCGATCGTCCTTCATCCTGTGCGTGTGACCGACGACACTGGCATCCATACACGTCCCGCTGCACCTGTGTATACCTTTTCATCCCACCACCCTATTCTGTCAGTGCAGTTTCCAACTTTTAACAGGTTCCTCTGTCGGCAAACGTGGCTATTTGCGTCCTCCTACCTACCTACCTACCTACCTACCCACCTACCAACCTCCCGTTGATTCCATCCAGTCTTTTAGATTAGCCGATTTCACCCTCCCTCGCTTACTTGGACTATTCGATTTTCCCGTCTATTTTATTTTATTTTTCCATTTTCTCCTTCCCTCCCCCCTTTCATTATTCTCCCTTTAAATTTATATCTATCGGTCTTATCTATCCTTTCGTAAATTTCGTTTCAATTTTAAACCGTTTTAATTTTGAATCAGGCCGGAAAATGGTTGTTTGAAGGGATAGACGAGAGTCGTAGAGACACAGAGAGAAGTTCGTTCGCGCGAACTTTCTCTCGGATCGGTGAGAGGGTGGCATTGTACGGCCGGAAACGAGGGAAAAAATTCAAATTATTCCGGCACGCATTTAGGCTTTTTCTGCGGGGAACGACAACGCCGGTTAAATTTGCATCGGCAGCTTATTCAGCGTCGTGAAATCTGGAAATCTCGAGCAGCAACCGCGTGCAAGCTTTCCGCGAGAGGACTCGCATTGTACGAGTCGCATAGAATTCGCGTACTGAATGCACTCTCTCTCTCTCTCTCTTTATGTTATTTCCTTCTCCGTTTTTCTTGCTCCCTCTTGCTGCCACCTTTTCTCCCCTTCCTCTCCTTCTTTCTCCTCTCTTTTCTCTTCTCGTTGGGAGTCACTTTTTATTACGGCCTATAATACGCAATATATCCCGACTCGGGCGCGGGCGGAAGATTAATAAGACTGACGCGAGGTATCGACATTCGAATAGAAGGAAGCGTATCGGGCATTTGGCTGGTATTTTCGTGACGCGTATCACGACGCCTCGTTTGTCACATTACGAGCCATCGACTTTTCCCCTCCGGCGGCACGCCGCAGACGCGCGTGCTACCGTGTGCAACGGAATTATGCAGCCCGATGCATAATTCCGTCGATGCTTTCGCGACCGCCGCGCTCTACCACTGATTCGTTGGCGCGGTTCAACCGTGGCCGCAATCGCTCTCGACGTGCACACCGATCAGTGTGTCGCGCGCGTCCTCGTTATCTTCTCGAAGACCGCGCTACCGAAGATGTTCTCCCCTGCCTTGAGGAGAACATTTTCGTACTTTTCGCGAAACTCGATTTTCCATCTCGAAACGAATGGAATCGCGCGAAACGTGAGCTTCTTTCTCATCGCGTCATCGTGTTATTCTCGTTGGATCGAAACGCTACGTAGGCATCCATCGAGCCTGTCTGCTCGAACCATCGGGACACCGTAGCCGGGAGCGAGTATCGATGCGTCGCCGGATACCTGTTCCGCTCGTACCTGTTCCATTCTCGTGTTTTGCCTCGGTAGAGTCTCTCTCCGGTGGAACTCGGTTTCAGGAAGTTGGCAATGCAATTTCAATGAATGAATACCTCCGTCGAACGGCAGAATTCTGATCTAGGGGTCTAAATACGCGATCTTTCGCGACGTATTCGTTGGATGGAAGCGGATGGTGGACCTTGGGGAAATAATCATCAAAGTTTCTGGTCGAATATCCGGGATTAAAAGGGAAGTTGGTAAAGGTTTGAACGGCGTTTCCGTTCGGGAGGTCGGTGTCATCGAATCGATCGTCAAATTCGACAAAGGTGGCAAGAGGGTAACAAGGAAAGGGTGGATTTCGGGGGTGGTGGTTATGGTAGTGGTCTGGTAACAATAGGTCGTAGTGGTGGTGGTGGTGGTCGCCACAATGCCGGGTTGCCTGACTTCTTTGCGTGTCAAATGACTGAAAAGCCGTGGGGAGTGCACGGGCGGGGGTTGTGGGTGGACGAGGCGGATGGGGGTTGCAGGGCGGGTACACGGTGGTATGAAAGGCGTGCTTTGTTTGGAAACAATGCCGATACTCGGCTACATCCTCATCTCCATTCTTCGCCTTGACGCAGCGCCGCTCCGAAAAGGGTTGCCTTTATTCATCCCTGATTAAAGTTATAGGTTATTTTCGCTCTGTTTCGCGGGGAAATACTTTCGAAAATTTTTCACCGCGCTCCCTCGCATCTCTGTCAACCGGTTTCGAATCGGATCGAACCTAAAATGCATCGAATCTATCCCTTCTCATTGGAAAAATAATCGAGCGATAAAAATCGTGCGTCGCTTCTCCCACCTAAATATTCTTAGACTTCGATTTTAAACATTTCCTCTTTTGGCTCAATCTCTTTTGGATCCATTCGATCCATCGTTTCCTTTTTACACGCTCAATTAACACCGGTTGTGAGACATTCGAATGTCGCGTACTCTTCGAATTCGATCGATCCCAATCTCTCCTCGACGCTCCAACACCTGTCACTCGCATTCGTACGAAATATTGAAATTCAAATCATCACGGCTCTCCCCGTCGCGGCGCATTTTTACACGTTATCGCGCATCGATTATCGAACGGCGGCGTGATTTCGAGAGACGAGGACGACGAGATGGAGTAAAAAGTGGTGGTGGTGGTGGTGGCTTTAACGGACGAGTCGTGACAAACGCATCTAATTCGCCGGGACAGTTGCACGTCTGTCGGACTTGGTCTGTCGGAAATTCTCCGCCAATCCTCCCCCCGTTCCGTTTTCTGGTTTCAAAGGAAGAAGAGTAAGCCCGGTCCTGGTGGAAACCCGGGAGAGGAGACATCGGCGAAGGAAAGCTCATAACAAACTATTGAAAAGGCAACGAATGAAAAATCAATGGGCGGGTGGGCACGGGCCAGACCGGTCCGTGGGATGGGATATATACGCGGAAGGGAAAGCTACAGGGTGGAAGTTGGGGGTGGTTTGGTGAATGGAATATTATTGGGGCATCCTTTCACGCGGACTCCACGGAAGCTAGAAGACCTCATCTGGCGAGCTGTATGGATGCTGTGTTCGCCCCGGCAATGCCGCCTATTGAACCGTTGCTTATATATGTACGTATTTACACACGTTCGTAAATACATATATATATATATATATACACACGCACACGTGCGCGCTCACCTACTCCTCGTGCTCGCGAGCTTGTTGCACACATCCTCCTGTGCGTTACACTAACACCTCTTCCTATTTTCGTGTTGGGCTGCCGCTTTCGTGTGTTTACACGTACGAAATATCTATAAATGCGCGTAGCCCCCCGTGACTGGGTGTGTGGGTGTAGTAGGTTCTTACATTTCATGATTTATCACGCAGCTTTCAACGGGCCTCAAAGCGTCCTGAAAGCGCGCAGATTGATAAAAGAAATAATAGAGGACGCGAAATAGAGGGACTCGATCTGATACGAGGAAAGAGTGCGAGGGTGGTTCGCTGGGAGCGAGACAGATGGATCGAGGATGAGAAAGGAAGGGAAAAAGAGATAGAGATTCCAAGCGGAGCGATGAAACGACCACGACGACGACGACGACGACGAGGACGAGGACGATGAGGGATGGAGAAGGAAAGGAGGGAGAAAGAGGAGGGGATGTCGAACGCCGTTTCTGTGGAACAGGGGTGGTGGATCCTTTCGATACGTTTCACCATCCTGCATCCCTCCACCCTTTTTCCTACTCGATTGCGTGTCTTTATACTCAACTGGCACGCGTGCCTCTCCTCGTTCTTCGCCCCCTCTATCGTTGCAACGTATATCTCTAAACCGTACGCTCTTTTTGCACTCTTGTTTCGTGAATCGTTCGTCGCGATATAACTTGGTGATAGAAGAAAAAAGAAACGAAAAGGAAAAGAAAGATCGGAACGAACACGATCAACGACGTTCGATCCCGTCCCATCTGTTTTTCCACGTGACAAAGTTAATCGTTTCGAAAGGAGGAGGCGCGTTTGCCTTAAGGTGCGCGTGCGGCGAGAAGTGTGGCGGCGTATGAAGACTGAAGGGGATAAAGGGAGTGCGTGGGTGGCGGAGAAACGAAAGGCGCGGACGGTTGGAAAGCCGGAAAGTTGCAAATGGGATGAAAGGGGACGGCAGCTCGAGCGAGAGATAGAGAGGGAAGAGGGGAAAGACAAAAGGGGTGGTAGAGAACTGTGAATCCCGTGGCAGCATTGTCACTCCATTCGCCGGGGTTGCAAAGCCGGGGCGGTTCCGATGCCACCACTTCCACTGCTTTTACCACCACCACCATCGAGCACCGCGGTGCCGCGCTCGCTTCAACCCCGCGAGCTAACCTTGTTTTACTGCCGTCTTCCGGATTGTCTGCCGAATCGACCGAACCAGTTAATTACTCGTTAATGCACCGCGTCCCGATATTATTATTTTCGGACCCGACTCGTTAAGCTTATCGTCAAAGGGGGTTACTCGTTCGCGCTCGAATCCTCCCCTAATTCTTTTCGACGAGAGATTTAAAAGTCGATGCGCTTTACGCGTTCGTTTCACGTATTTTCACGTGAGCGTGTCTCGTATCGAAGTTCAGGATGATATAATAATAAAAAAAAAAAAAGATCAAAAGTATCGTCAAAAGGATGATGTCCCCCTGAAAGGGGTGACTTTTCCGTTCTTCTATTATCGAATCGTCAACCCTTCGTCGGGATCGTTGAAGCTCTCCTATGGAAGGGACCAATTCGAACCAGCGATTTATCATTATCTCGATAACCCGGAGGAAGATAAGACGGTTGACGCCCGCGAGTGTTATATTCGTGTAGGGTGGGCTGTATGATTTACCGTTTCCTGGGCGCATCTGCTCGCTTAATTAACGTTTCTCCGATGCCATTCCGTAGATAGGTATCAACAGCCGCAGTCGTTGGCGCGAGCGGGGCCCACGTTGAAAGATGTAGCTTGGAAATGTCAGCAGTCGATGTAATTGTGTTTCGTGACGTGCTTTATTGCCGAGCGATAAAATTTACCGACGGGGATTCCTTCCCACTTTCCCTCCCATTCCCTCCCTCCAACCTTCATTTGATTTATACATATATATATATATATATATACCAGTTTTATTTAATCAGTCAGCCTTGCAGCGTGTTTCGATTTATATTTTTTAACTGGACGCATACGAAAAAAAAAAAAACAAAAAATAAAAAAGAGATAAAATATAAATAAAGGCAGAAATATCCTCCCTTCTGACAACTCTAAACGGGCCAGCATTCAAACCCTGTAATTGTTGTCGATAAATCGTGTAGCTTTTTTTCTCTTTTTTTTTTTTATTTCTCGTTTTTCGGTTCTGCGTATACAAAAAAAAAAAAGAAAAAAAGAAAAAAAGAAAAAAAAACAATCCGTTGGATAGTTCACGATCAATGAAACGCGATCTTTTTGGCCCGTGTGCATCCCGAATTCACCCCGACGATACTGTTTACACCTCTTTCTCTCTCTCTTTCTCTCTCTCCCCCTCCTCCCTGTGCCAATACGCGTGGATGCGCGTAAAGTGAAAACTTCTCGAAATAATGGGCGCCTGACCTCATTTTTCAATGGCTCGTGTATCGACTCGTGGTGCACGTGGTTTAGGGTGATTACACGCAGGCTAGCATATTGCGCGATCGTAGGGGTGGATCTACTGGAGCCGCGTATGGGGGCGTGGTGTCGATTCGATGGTGCGTGCCGAGATTCACCCTCCGTCGTCGATCCCCTTCTTCCTCCCCACCTTCCATCCTTCCTAGATCGTTTTTCCAAGATGTTCCGCTCTTCTCGAAGATCTGTTATCGACGGCATTCGTTATCATCGTTACGAATAAACGCGAATAGATTATCCCTCGCGAATAGATACGCTCTCGTACGAAGGAAATGCAACGTAACGAAAGTGAAGACGTCATCTGGACCAACTCGCGTCAACTGCGCGATAACGGTGTCTGATCCTCGTAGAATTTTCGGCCGTATCTCTTTACCTCTCATTGAGATCGGTATGGAAATGCTGCGCCCGTAGTTAGCTATTATACGTTTATTAAGTCGGTGAGATTGTCTTCGATTCCTGAAGAAAAAGAGAGAGAGAGAGAAAGGAAAGGAGTGCTGGAGGAAAGGAGGGGAAAAAGAAGAAGAAGGTGGTACTGGAGAGGGAGGATGAGTCGGGAGGTGGTTGGCGAGGGTTGAATGGTTTAGAAGCAGGGGGTGTATTGTACCGAGCATTGTCTGCCCCATTGTGTGACATCACGGCCCGATAACTGCCGATAAGACCGCGGCAATGCTCAGCTTGTGTGCACGTGTACGTGCGGCCATTTGTGTGTTTGGCCGCGAGAGAGGGAGGGGAAGAGGAAGGGAGAAACAGAGAGAGAAAGAGAAAGGAAAAGAGAGAGAGAGAAGGGGTAGGGGAGAAAGAAAGAGAAGAGGCAAATACGAAAGAAATATAATGTAGTAGAGGCTATAGACCGTAGTCGCCCCGGGAGAGAGGATGGCTGATGGAGGTCGAGTGACTTTGCGGGCTACTCCGCCCCTTTATTCTTCCGATTCCTCGTTCCTCTTCCGCGGATCGAAATCGCATGCCGTTTCTAAACGCTCGTCCTTTGTACCTCTCCACGTCCCTGACGATAGAACGCGAGCCTTGAACTCCCAAGCATTCACCCATACTTCCCGCTTCCCAATTATTAGAAAGTGGATTCGGACGCGATTACGTGTGCCAGTTCAGGCTCGCGATTGCGATTTCCCTTCGCTCGTCCAAGGAGCTCGTAAAGTTTTTTTTCTCCAACTCGAGTCGAAGATCTTCTTCGACATTGGAAAGATATTTTCTCGCTGATTTATCAAGGCTCGATTTTATCCGTTCTTCGAGACGAACAAATAGCTTGATCGTGAAACTTAGCGCAACTGACTTGGCGCGAAACGCGTTCTAAAAGGGCGAGGCAGCAGGCCTCTGCCCCGTCGTCCCCACCAAATTCCCGGCAATTTCTACAACTTTGCTGTTTAACTCCTCCGGTCTCATTAGGACGTGATTTCTGTTCCAGGTGGAATCTCGGAGGCCCGTGGCGCGGTAAGTGGCACTTTCGCCCTTTTCATTCCAGACAGAGCCGCGGGTGAGTAATCGTTTAAACCTGTGCGCGCCACGATTCGTTGGCATTAACGTTGGAGAAAAAGGGGGAGAGGGAGAAAGAGAGAGTGAGAAAAAGGAAAGAGAAAGAGTGTCATTGAGAAGGAAGCACCCCCCGGTCCACCCACCCCTACGCGTGCACCCCTCCTCCTCTTCTCGCTTATATCGAGCCAACACAGAAGCGCGCATTGATGCTCGGTCGCGTGGCTACCGGCCGAATATGAATAACAATCAGAAACTATAACCCCTCCCTCGCGATCCATATAACGCCCGTAATATATGTATACGATGCCCTTTACGAGCACGGGCATTTTTATGTTAATCAGCCAATCGGAGGGAGGGACTGGCCAACTGGCTCCACCGATTTTCCCTTCCTTTCGTATCCCTCCCTCTCTATTGTAAATAGAAATCGTCGCACGAATTTGTTCCACGGCGGAGGAAAAAGAAAAGAGAAACGTAACGAAGAAGAATCTCTCGCGAGGGTGCACGCGTGGATTAAGCTGGTGGACGTAGAATAGAACGATCGACCCGAAATGTAATGGATTCTTTCTCCCCCTCCAAGGGGAACTTTTTTCGCGTTATAATACGGATAGATCTGAAATCTGTCGTGACAAATATATATATATAAGGAATCTGGATTTATTAGCTCGCTATCGATTATTTGTTTCCGCAGAGTTAGTTAGGACGTATTGTTAAAATATTCGTACAATTTTTGGCGCACGATTCGACGGATCTTCCTCAAAATTTCCTTTTCAAAGTTCACGTACACGCGTTACATTCGTTCCAGTTTTCCCGATTTCCTTGCAGCGACGCGATCCTTCTTCTTTCCGCGCCGCGTCTTAGTTGCGCGATTTTCGGTCGGTTTCAATGGCCAACGATTCGAATATTCGAAACTTGGCCAGCTTCTTGTTGTTGGAGCCGGTCCATTCACGCGGATTTCTTCATTGGCGTCTAGTATATATATATGTATATATGTATATGTATATACGAAAACGTTGAGCCGCTGTTAGACGCGAAATAGAGAGAAGCGGACGCCGCGGCGCGCGCGCTAACCACCGCTCCGCTTATTGTACAACGATTTGTACGGATTTCAGTTCTTTTGGTGTGTGGGCGCGTGTGCACGCAACGCGCCCGCCTCGAATCGCCCCGTCTTGAGAGCGCGTTCTATGCCCTCCCGCGGGAGGAACAGAAGAGTGAGAAGGAGAGGAACGTGTAAATACAGAGACAGTGGGCAGGAGCGAGACGCGGATAGACGAGGAGAGGAGTAAGAGAATCGCGAGGAGGAGCAAGATAGAGAGGGAGGAAGAGAGGAGAGCGAGAGAAAGAAGATCGTGGCTGGCCGTTTTGTGCGCGCCGCGCAAAAGATGCCTTTGAATCCTTAATTCCCTTTGAAACTCTCATTCTGGGAGCAAAATGGCGAGAACGAACCGTATTCTTCGGTTGAATGACGTATTGAGCGAGTTTTGTATGCCGTTGCGTCCGCGTGTGGCTCATCCAGAGCCTATGCCTGCTTATACGTAATACGTTCGCTCTTTTCTCTTCCTACGTTTCTTGCTGCGAAGAAGAGAGGGCCCGCAGCATTGCTCTTTTTCTTCCCTCCCTTCCTCTTTTTTTCCTTCCGATTTTTCTAACCTTCTTTCAACCTTATTCCTTCGTTACTCGCGTCACGCACACGTTCATACACGCCCGATCGCGAAATCCATCCTCGAGCTCGAGCGGAAACGTCTTATCTTGCTTTCTTTCGTCGGCGAAAATCGAATCGAATCGGAATTATTTAGATCCGTTACTCGGATTATTATTATTATTATTATTAGGTTGTATCATCCCTCGATTTGTCGTTTCGTCGATGATCGTCCTCCGTGTCCGCGTAATTATCTTCGTTACGTGGTGGTGAAAAGAAAGAGAACGTAGTAGTTGAGGAAAAGAAGAAGGGATGAGCGCGAGATACGAGAGTGACGGGAAGGGTGGGTGATCTTGCGGACTTAATCGGGCATCGGTGCTTTCCTTCGCGAACAATTGACGTCTGACTTTGACGTGCCCTCCGACACTTTCTCCAACTTCTCTCCTTCTTTCCCCGATCTTCTTTGTTCGATGGGAAAACGGTGGAACGCCAAGTCCGGGGGTGGAGACTTTCTTCGATCGATGGCCCATCATTTACTCAACGATCCTCGCGTCACTCTCTTTGTCAACCGTTTCCGCGAATTCGGAACTCTTTTTAATTAATGGCGAAAACGTGATTTTCCATCATTTCATCGGGGTATAGGGGTTTCCCTTTGCGCGGTTAAATCGGTTCGGTTCGCGTTTCTTCGATTCAAAGAAAATACTTTTCCAAGTTCGGCTTTGGAAAAAGTATTTTCGCGCAAGTATTTCTTAATTTCTCTCGAGAAGAAAATAAGTTGTCGTTTTTTTTGGCTTTAAACGGGTTTAAAGTTTTGGAAAAAGGCCCTTTTTTTTCTTTCTTCTCGTTACTTGCCGAAGAATAGGTTGGTCCATTCTTCAGTTTTTCACCGGTATCGCAAGGTTTTCGAACTTTGGAAATTCGAATTTCGAAGAAATCGTCGCCGATTCTTTGGAAGCTCGAGGAGGAGGCGTCACGGGACGACGAATTCGGCCGGGGTTGTTCCCTCGCCAAGAATTCCACATTATCGGCCGGGTTTCTCGCGGATACAATTTCCCAACACAATTTTCTTTTCAGTCGCCCGAACGAATCTAGCCTGGGGTGGATGGTGGGTGGCAAATGGCAAAGGGGGAGGGTGAGAAAGAGAAAGAGTTAGCTTTGATGGAGGGGGAGGCAGAGCAGCGCAGCCCATATTCGTGCATTGTGGCACGTTCCATCGCGTTCTCAACTGAACTGAACTCGACTCAACAGTGGAGGACACAATGGGCGGTATGAATAAGTATAACAGACAGACACCGGTACAGACAGACACAGGTAGCTCAGGCCGCAGTATGTGAATGAGGAACCCATTTGATAACACGCCTCCACAGCCACCCAGGTCCATTGTGTCGCTTCCTATTCAGCTGCTCTATGCCCTCTTCTCCTCCTATCCCCTCTTCGCCTCCTTCTGCACCCCCACTGCCTCCGCCTCCGCCTGCTCTTCCTCACCCCTTCATCCGCTATCTTCCCCCCTCCCTCCACCACTCGTTCGTCCCGATATCGCCACGGAAATCTTATCCTATCGGCCCTCTCCGTACCTTTGTACACGCGAAAAATCATGGGGGCATCCGTTGTTCCCTCCCCTCACCGAGCTTCCGTGGTTCGCAGGTGGTTTGTCACCTCGAATATTATTCCGGATCCATCCATCGTTCTATAGTCTTAATCTCTGTCGCGTTTAAAAATCTCATACTCGCGTTTCATAACTCGCGATACGATAAAACGATCGTAGTGGAGTCGTAGTACGTATCGTATCTCGATATCCACTTTTACCCGAAAAGAGAAGAAAACTTAAATAGGATTAGAAGAAAGAAATGTTGGAAAAGATAAGTTCGTAAGAATTTATCGTTACTTTTCGATCACGAGTTCGTCGTTCTATTTTTCACGTCGATTCCTTTGAGACGGGAAATCTCACGTCGTGCTGGAATCGATTGCTGGACGTTTCGGCTTAGACGACCGGACGATCAAGTCGGTCGCCGCAAAAACTTGGCAATGCACGAATCAATCGAACTAACGCGCGAACATGGCCTGGTTATCCGTGTACGCGTGTTCACGTTTCACGGTGAAAAGCGAAACAATTTCTATGCGATTTTCGCGACGAAAGCTGCGCGGATTTGGTCGATTAACGAGGATCTAAAAAAAAGCGTCGCGTCCACTGGGGAGGGAGAAGGGTGCGCGGATGAAATCGAGAAGCCAGAGTGCGATTCTACTCGGGTCGGGTCGAATATTTGTCCAAATTGTAATATTTAAGCGAAGTGGACAGATATTTTGGGGACGTTGAAAGCGAGTTTCCCAGCCGCATTCGTCGGTTTTCGAATCGATTTTCTAGTCAATGCCGGAGCGGACCAGCAACAATGCTCCGATTTTCGGGATCTCGCTAGCATAAATAGCAAATAGCGAAGGTCCTGTAGATGTGTGGTTCCCGTGGACCAACCAACGAACTATCCCGTCGCTCTCGCTCTCCCTCTCCCTCTCTTTCTCTCTCTCTCTTTCTCTCTCTCTCTCCGGCTCGCTTTCTGTACGTGTACGTTGTACACCGAGTACCGACAACAATGAGGCAGAGACAAAGGCCAGGTACAATGCTGATGTTGAACTCGACTGATTTCGACGATTTTTGGCCTTTGCATGTGCATCGCGCGTTACTCGACAATGATTCCCGCATACGTAATCATCGCTATGGGCAGGGAAGGCTGGTACACTCGCGAGGCAGTGGCTCTCACACGCGCCCTCTTTTTCCCTCCCTTCGTTTCCCAACCCAACCCAACCCGGGGTTGTCCCGTTTCCCGTACCGTCCGTCCGTCACACAAGGGACGCACGCTTTTCAATCCTCTCCTCTAACGCCGCGCTAATCTAACAATGACACCGCGCCATTCCGCGACTCCGCGAGCCGTTTATCGGTTTAAATACCAGCACAGACCGGATGATAATAATAATTGTGTAACCGATACCCGATTTATGCCCCTGCGATCAGCCCGTGTTCCTACCCGTGACTCATCCCCCTCCCCTCCACCTACGATCCATCTAATCAACGGCAGTTAATGCCGAAAGCGGCTCGGCCTATTTAAATGTTGAGATAATTATCGCCGCTTAATATTCGACCATAGTTTCGCCGTTTACCGAGCCATTAGTTCCATTGACGGGCCGAGTTTTGCCCTTTTCAACAGAATTTACCGGGATGGGATCGAGGGTAATAATAGCGATCTTCGATCTTGCAACGATCCGTCGACTTTCACCACCCCCTTCATCCCGTTCACGCCACTCTCGAGAAACGCGAAACGCGTGATATCCGCGTATAGCCACCGACCAACTCCTTGGCAAAATTGTTGGCGAGAACGGACGAAGGAAACTCGAGTATATCCAGACGCGATACTTGTTCCGTTGTGTTGTATCTACCATTGGAGGAGGACGGGTTTGGGTTAGCACGATTCTTTCGCGAGGCTTTTTCGCGAAGGGGGGCCGATCGATTGAGCACCCCTGACCGCACCTGAATAGATACATTGTGCCGGGGCAGCCTATTGACGGCCGATTGTTCCCTCAACAATAACAACAATATCTGAATAGTCGTCGTGCACATCTCTCGCGCGCGTTGCACGCACCCACGCACGCACTCGCGCACTCGTGCTATGCGTGCGCGCACATCCCCTTGCATCGCCCTCGCCACGCTCGCGTCGCGCATCCCTTCACACGCTCCCACGTTGCGTCTCTTTACACGATCGCGCATCGCATCGTGTATACGCGCACACGTACGATCCCATACGTGTTACGATAGAGGATCTCTCGCCGTTCCGAACGGACACGGTTAAACGGTTAACGGGCCTTTGTGCGCGCGCTCACGCGTCCCATCTTGGGGATCGAGGTTGGGGTGGGATCAGTTTTAATGATCGTTCGATGATTCGTTTCGATCTCTCGAAACGATTTCTCGAATAGAAACGATCGTTATGTAGACTCTATTGCTGGTGATTTCTATTCCAAGGATTCGCTTCGTTTTTTCAAAATTCTTTACGAGAAAGAATTACGAGAATACGGTGTCTGTTTCGAGTTCGTGTTCGAGATCATTTTAAAAGTATTATAACGAAATGTTCGAATCTATCTTTAATATTACATCTCTGATCGTAATTCTTATTATATTTTTCGTGGATTCGTCGAAAGTTGCGATGCGAGGGATACATGAACGTTTTTGTAAAGGATCGAGATTGGGATTTTTTCTTTTTTCTCTTAAAGATGTACGAGATTACGTCGATTTTTCTTTTCCCTTTTTTTTTTTTTTTTTAAATTGGAACTTCCCGCGTTTCGATTCGTTTGTAAAAATTGCGAATGGGAATACGGAAGAGGTAAAGATACATGGGGAATACATACGAGATAATGAATGAAAATCGTATGCTTAACGAGCATTAGTTAAATAATTGAGCGTAACGTGGCGTCGTTATAAAATATTGTTTATTACCTGCTTATAAACAATGGTCAGTAAAGACTCTAGTGAAATAGCTTCGGTACAATTACAATAATACTCTGTGAGCGCGCATTACATTTATCGTGAAAATGTATAAGCCAATTATAATTATAGCGCACTGGTCGATTGTTCGTAATATTATAATAGGTTGCTATGTCGTTCACAACACAAAGAGATGTGCTTAATGGAATGCTTATTAATAATTCTATCTGCGAAAAAAAGAAAAAAAAAGAAATATCACGGGTAGAATTTCCAACTTATTGATTATTAATCATGTTGCGATTGACTGGAAGATAGAAAAATTCTTTGCGCTTCGTATACAGCATCGATAAGGATATTTTTTTTATAAAAATCGTACAAACCTCCGTTAAACAATCCTTTTTCCTTTTTTAAACATTCCCCCATAAATCATCCCCTATAAATTTGACGTTCTTAATATTATTACAATTAATAATTCTTTCTTGCAACGTATTGGTATCACGTGTTTCCGTACGTTTTGTAAAAGAAAAAAGAGTAAAAAAAAAAAAAAAGAAATTAGCGAGAAAAAATCGTTCGCTTCTCTTAGAATCGCTCGATGAAAAATATTCTATAACTTAAAAACGTTGAACAGTGGAATTTTCCAGCCTAGTCGATCATTATGCTTATGCATAAATTGCATAGCTGTATGATCTGCCCTGTTCAACGTGTATACTTTACCTATATTTTATTTACAAAGATACGCGATATAGATCATCGCAGCCCGTTACCGGCTATAATTCCATATAATTCGACGAGGGTTCGATTGTCAGATACACAGGTTAGGTTACACAATTGTGATTAATATTGTGAAATAAAAATTGCCACAATTGTCTAGTACGAATAAAGCGTGAAACAAAAAAAAAAAAAAAAAAAAATGAATGCGTCAGCGAAGAATAAAAATATCGCAAAAATTTTTGAACAAATCTTCAAAACCGATTATGTATCTGACAATCAATCATTCGGTCAGTAACGGCACCAACGCGCGAAAAAAATATAGAAATATAAACTTTTTTTACATTTATAGGATTCTCTTTTCGAATACGTTGATTATTTATTTGCATAGAATTTTCGCGTTTTTTTTTTGGCGCCAAAAGATCAATGCTTTTCTCTTTTTTTTTTT
>NW_025223257.1:30503-145398 GCF_014066325.1 Apis laboriosa
TTTTTTTTTTTTTTTTTTTTTTTGATTTCACTTCGTGAATTCGAGCCGGCTGCCGCTTGTCTATCTATTTATGACAGTTAGTTGTTCGCAACGTCGTTCTTCTTGTCGGTTGTTTTCAACATCGATGTCGACAGATTAAAACAGGTATGGCGATGGTTCGCAGAACCCACAATCTGTGCATATTCTCTGTATGAAAGAAAGAAAGAAAAAAAAAAGAATATTCGATGTAAAGAGAGAGGACATTTAAAAATTTGAAATTTGAAATTTAAAATTTTTAATACAGGTTTAACGCCTCCTACGATGTAACGTGCCGAGTTTGTTTTGTCTCCGATTTTTTCGACTCGCACAAAATGGCCTAATCAAAGGAAGAGGACTGATCGAATCTGTCAAATTTACGAAGATTCATTTGGTTCTTTTCCCCGTATCTCGTTCGATCATTTGATTGTCATCATTGAGATAGTTGGAAGGAAAGAAATTTGCGATGCAAAATTTCTTAACGACACGCTATCGTCGAGTCCACAATAAAATCAAAGATGTTCGATTGTCGGATTTCAAATATAAATTCTCCAAAGTACGTTAAAAAGAAATTAATAATCTTTTAACTCTTCCTTTTAAAAATTGAAATTGGTCTTGATTCAAATTAGTTCTCGTTGATTTTTTTTCTTTTTCCTTTAGGGTATTAAACAAATCAAAGAATTGCGTCAACACATCGAATCATTGCCTTTGATGAGCAAATTCTCCGTTCTCGGCACGAAGATCACTCAATTTCCGTATCACGATTATTGGCAAAAATCATTGCCGTTCAGATACTGGACATTTGGTTTGATCGTTTGTTTGCCTGTCTTTTATCAATTTCGATCCGTGGCAAAGGCTAACGCGAAATTGAGTCGTGAGAAATTGGAAATGTTTAGACAGAATATAGAAGGACAGACGGAAAGCAATGAGATTAGGAAGTAAGGACGTATTTCACGTGATAACGATTGATTCGAACGGAAACACTTTCGGGAAGACAATCCTTTTGAAGGTCTCTCTAAGGTAGAAGAAAGATAGAAAAAAGTATTACGGTTCAATTAATAAGCTAAGAAGCATTAAACGAGACTTGAAATTATTCGAAATATCTTTATCGCATCAAAGTATAAATAATACAGTGTTTGATAATCGGACCATTGAAAGGTATTAACAAATCGATCTAATGAATAAAGTTTAAAACAGTGATTGTCCATTATACGATATAATTTAAATGTTTTGATGCAAGATGTAAGATAAATTGTTGTTCGTATTAAACGTGACATTATACGTGAAATGTACATTGGTCGTTTTTTTTAATGTAACAAACTCACCGTTGGATAATCTTCCGTTAATCCGAATTCGCCTAACCGATAATACACCGACCTATTCTCTACGAAACTTTTGAAATCGTATCGTGGCATCGTTGGAACTCTCATTTGCCAGAACGGCTCTCTGAGATTCGCTCCTAAATTCAATATGTCGCGTTGCCTATAATAGATTCGGAGCGGTAACTGAAAACAAAAAATTTTCAAATTATCTTTAACTTTATCTTCCTATTTTTTTCTTTTTCTAATTAATTTTTTCTAATTAATTCACACACACACACACACACACACACACACACAAACCTTCTCTTCCTTTGTTTGTTCTTCCTCCTTCTTGATCGTTTCCTCGGCGGGTGAATCCGGTCTTGATGAAATTGGCGTTTCATCGGGTGTTGATGATTCGGTGGTGGAGGGTATGAAACTGGAGATTCCACTTGATTCACTCGCGGTACTCGGTGAAATCGGTGGATTGCCAGACAAAATTCTCAAACCTCGTTCGTACAAAATTCTTGCCCCTATAGAGGCAAAATGTTCAGGCTCTAGACCAGATAAAGGCAAGGCTATCGATAATGCCATTATTATTCTTTCTTTTTCTTTTCGTTTCTTTTCGTTTCTTTTCTTTCCTTTTCTTTTCTTTTAAAATCTTGTTATAATTTCAAACTTTTTCGTCGATGTATATCAAATTCTCTTTAGATTTTACTTCAATTGGAACGATCGATTGCTAGAGACCGTTTACGACATTAACCGACAACTAACTGAAGATTTGATAGGCTCTTCTTCTTGTACAATAGGCAATTCTTCTTCTTGTACGTTTGTATAATATCTTCTCTATAATAATAATATACGTATACGTATATTCAAATGAGATTGTATGTGAAGGTAAACACGACCTTTCAAATTTTTGAATAGGATTAGTAACGATTATGTTACATATAATGATATGAAATAAATATTATAATTTTTTCGATTATTTAGTTTAATAAAAGTAATAAGAAAGTTTAAATTTTACATTTAATTTAAAAATGATTAATTTTTAATTTATTTATCATCACTTTAATATTTGTATTATTCTATGTTTTATGTTGCCTTATTATTTTTCGTAGAAAAAGTATTTTAAATCTTGTTCAAAGATTTATTTAATAATTTAGCAAATTATAATATCCTTAGGATGGTAAAGATGTGAACGTTTTTATCGACGAAAGGCACTGATCTTCCGTCGGTAACTGCTTGCAGTTTCAGCGTTTACCGACAATTCATTTGCCATTTGTACCGACTGTATGGAAGAATATTTCTTTATCGACAGCTGTATATATATTTATATACTGGGGATAAAAAATATATTATCTTATTTTATACAATTTAATAGAATAATATCGTAGAATTGGAGCTAAAAATGAGTTGTACAATCATCGAATTTTATTTAGAATTTTGCTCTGAAATTATTAATTTTGAATTCATCTCTTTTGTCGATAATGAAGATTTCCTTGCGCTATCCCTTCAGATTTGTGTTGCACCTATTGGCTAATAGAGGGTTGCTAATACGAAACGTTACTACTTTTATAAGTAACATTTTCTCGCTAGTGCTCGTATGAACCCTCAATTATTATATAAGGATCGTTTATAGCAAGTTTTCCCGTGGTCCGGTGCTACTCAGGAAAAAGAAGATGGACTCTTCAAATCCACAAATAAAAACCAGGTTCCTACGGATCCTTTCATCTCGTCACCTAATCTTCAAATCGACCTAAAACTTCTCACGGAGGAGAGAAAAAGGGGGGGACTCTCGTTGGAGGGGAAAAAAACGGTCTTGCGATTAAAACTTTATATATAATGTATTATACTTATATTCCGCTTGGTCCCGCTTCATCCAGTATTAATCGTTCCTGATGGGGGAAAAAGGATTGATTGAAAAAACTTTGGAAAGTTATATAATGATGCTCCCTTAACCCTTGAAGGTGCAGAAAACTGGGTTTTATCGAGAAGATGGACAAAAAACTTCTTAATGGCAAATAAATAATAAAGCAGGCCAACCTCCAAAAAAAATCCTTCATCGACTGTAGTAGTTATCACGATCGACCACTTTTTTGAATTTTTTCATCGTTTCTTTTTTTTCTTTTTTTTCTTTTTATCGAGATATTTTTTTTTATAAACCTGAGAAAGTACTTGCGTTATTTTCAACTCAACGCAAAATTATATTTCTCTTTTGTATCGACTTCTGATGCCTCACGATCGTTTTTCTCGAACACATCGTTAGATACATCAGAATCACGATGCAATAGTAAAAAATCCTATTTGTGAGAGTTAATTACGAGCTTATTTATCATCATACTTTTTTTTATCTTCTTCCATTAAATTTTCCGCTGATTGAACAATGTTCAATATGCGCAATAAGATTACGAGATGAATAAAAATATACAGATATAGCAATGAATTTGGAAAATTCAAGATATAGCAATGAAGTTGGCATCGACAATCGTCTACGACGCGGTTACTCCACATTTCGTTATCGACATATTTAACCGACGCAAATCCGAACGACGCAACAACGTATTTTATCATATTTTACGCTCTCGTAATGCAGGCCTATTTTCTCTGCGTAGCATAATGGCGCGTTTTCTTGCGAACCGGCTTGACCACGTATACCGGGTGTCCGGATTCGCGCGCGGAACTACACGACCCATCCGGTGGCCCTAGCAACGCACATGCGCCCTTCTTGGACTCTCGTCTCTTCAGTTTTCTCTCTCCGGATGGTTGGGGATTGGCCCGGAGTAACACCCCCTCATAATGGGTTCACCCGTCCGCGCTGAGCGCGGGAGACCGACCGGGAAAGAGACGGAAAGAGGGTTGAAGGGTGTCAAAAGGAGAGAAACTGGACGAGGAAGCGAGAGGAACGGAGCCAGCGTAGAGAGAGAGAGAGAGAGAGAGAAACGAAGTCTGAGCGAAGCGGGGCGAGCGAGAGGATGAAAGACAGGGAGAGGCGAGAGGGAAGAGGGCAACGGAAGCCATATTGATTTCCCTATGTTTCCCCGTATTGTTACTATAGCGCCCGGTGAGGGCGCGAGGAGAAGGCAGGTACCACCCTCGTCAACCATCCCGCGCGCCAGCCACCCCTCGACAACCACCCCCCGCGCAGCCAACTACCCTGTGTGTTCCGTTCTTCCAACCGATGGTCGTCCGATGAGAAAGAGAGACTATGGACGATGGACGTGCGTTTCCTTCCGGCCTCTCGTTTCTTTCTCTCGTTTCTTTCTTTCTCCCTTGTTCTTCTCTTTTCCACGCGTCCTGCTGTCTTCCGTTGTCCTGTTGTTCTTCCTCTTCCCTCTTCCTCTTCTTTTTTTCCCCCACCCCCGCTATATCCAGGAATTTCCAGGATTGAGAATATCGGACAGAGTACGACGCGATTCTTAAGATCGTTTCCAACGTCGAATACGGAATCGTATTGTGGAGGGTGGGAGGTTTATACAATCTCGAAAAGTCATAAACGGTTCGCGATACGACTCTGCCTGAACGATGCCTCCTCGGGTTCAGTTCATTCACGCGATGCCGTTCGTGCGTGGCTTAATATTTCCCTCTTAATGTCGAAACATCCCTAACGTTTCGCTTCTGCTAAACGTACACGGAGCACACCTGGGTGGTCCATGGCCCGATATCAGCTGCGTAACTTCCCAGACGTCCCGTTTTTCTACGCCGCGTCCTTTGCTCTCCTCCGGGAAACGAAACGGAGGAGAAAAGGGGGGCACGGAGGATAGGACGGAAAGAGAGATAGAGAGGGAAAGAAGGGATAGAGGGAGGGAGAGACGAAGATAGTGTGGTTGTTACCTAGTGATGCATGGCTCGGTAATAGCTACAATACAACCAGCTTACAAGAGGGGTTCCGTTTCCATCCCGCTCGCCGACTTGAGATTTATTGCTCCCCGGTGGATTGCGGATTCCCAGATTCTCCGGTTTGCCCTTATAAATGACTCCTATTAATTGACCGTGATGCGAGACAGGAAAACAAAGAAACGGGGAAAATGAAATGGGGGAATAATCGGGTGGAGGATGGGCTCGATATGATAATTCGATTCGACCAGAGGAAGGGGTAATCGCTCCGGCCCTCTTCCCGTTCTCGAATCTGTCGTCTCGAATCGAGGGAGATTCGAACGATCGATCGTAAAATCGTGATCAATTTTATTATTGGCTGCAACGTGGCGGGCACACGTCCGCCGTTGGACGCAACCGGGGCGACGACGTGGATTTCGTGGACACGAGTGCGGGGGCCTCTCTCCGCGTCCGTTTTCTCCGCGTCGTGGCCGTTGTTCGGGTTTAAAGTGCCAATCAAGGGATGAAAGAAAGAGGCGGAAAAGGAAGAGAGTGAGAGAGACGTACGAACCTCGTGTGCCTCGGCCACGTGTCCGATGCGCGTGAAGAATGAAACCAGACACACCCACCGTGCACGCGAACGCAGACCCCCGTGACCGTGCGCACAACCCCATAAATGCGATCTCGATGATATTAAAAGCGTGCTAATGCACTTAATAGCGAGTTGCCGTGTGTATCCTGAGAGCACGCGTGGTAAGAGCTGTCAAAACACACGCGAAAATCGCACGAGATTTGATCGACCTTGTTCCTTATTTTCCACATTTTCTCCAATTCCGTTTCCGAATCCATCGTCCATCGTCATCGTCCATCCCCACGATTTCGAATCGCTGAATCGTTATACCCCTTCCTTCTTCGAGGATATATAATATAATCGGAGAGCCAAACCCTCTGCACCCTGTGAAATACAAATTTATGGCATCTCGCGCTCGCAGGAGGAGATCGTTGTCGTCGTCCAGGCGCGAGGTGTTCCGACTCGTGAAATTTATGCAAAATCATGCGCGGCTACCGCGGTGGTGGTGGGTGGTTTCCATATGTGGATGGACCCGCGGTAACCGAGTAATAACGTAAGATTGAAGGTCGCGCGGGTAACGGGCCATCCGGCGCATTCTCATAACATGTAAAACACCGGGATTACGGGATAATAACGTGGCCAACCTTCGTGTTTGTAAAGTTTACCACGATAACCACTCCGCTCTCTAACATTCGCGTTGGAAGATCGTTCGAAGAGAGAAAGAGAGAGGGAGAGAAAGGAAGGGAATATATGTAGGCGGCCGAGATAGGCGGAAGATAATGAAACGGTATGGCGGATCGTAGGGTGTCGGTGTCCGTCCACGTAATTCCGCAGTTCCAAAGTGTCCGCTCCGGAGTGGACATTGGGGATTCCACGGTACACCCCCCGCGGCTTTAATATCGCTTTATTAACCCACTTTGCCCGCCCGACCGGATTTCTCTCGGAGATCCTCGCGACGGATCCGATCCTCCGATCAATTTCGTCGAGGGAGGAGAGAGAGAAAAAAAAAAAAAACAACAAGTTTCATCCACGAATATTTCAGTTGATTCTTCTTCACGAGAGATTCGAGAGGTCCAGGAACGTTTCGACAATCTGATCTCTGATAAAATTTTCTCGGACGATCGATGCATCTTGGAATAATCTTATCGATAATCGCGTGCGCTCTTCTTGCATCTCGATCGAAGATAGAAGATATATCGAGCGGGGAGAGGATTCGTTGCCCGCTTCCTCTTTGTGACGAGCTTCGTACCGGACACCCCGTAGACACTGTGAAGATGTCGCAAATTGGATCGTGTATATAACCGCCGCCGTAATATATCGCCAGAAGATCCGGCAATCCCACGAAACAAGGCTCTTGAATCTCCGCACGCCTGACTTACGCGGGAGCCGGCTTAACGGACCAAGCCGGCTTCGTTTGCGCAAACGAAGCCACCAGATGTCGATCTGAATGTATCTCACCCTGCTGTTGCCTCCTTGATAAATATCAATCATCGTCTTCCTCTTCTTCTTCTTCTTCTTCTTCTTCTTCTTCTTTCTTTTCCTTCTTCCTCTTCGCTCGAGCGGAGAGCCTCTCTCGCCACGACATACCACGTTTTCGCTTATTCGACGTCTTTCGCGAGACAACTTCCAAACGATTCGGGATCAGCCAGCCAACAGTGAGGAGGCCAACGGAAGAAGAGAAAAAGAACGAAAAAAAAAAAAAGAAAATGTAAATCTGGCGCAAGCCGGGAGAAGGCACCCTTTTAATCCACACAGGGAGAAAGGGAGAGGGGGAGTCCCTAGTCGATAGGCGGGGGATTATCACGGGGTATCATATGGAGCCTCTCGAAAGTGAACGAGAAAAAGCGTAGAAACGACGAGGCGGGGCGAGAGAGAGAGAAAGAGAGAGAGAGAGAGAGAGAGAGAGAGAGAGNGAGAGAGAGAAAGAGAGAGAGAGAGAGAGAGAGGGAGGGGGAGAGAGAGAGGAGAGAAGGAAGAGGGAAAGAGGGAGAGCTGGGAGAGAGAACCCCATGGTTACCGGCGGCCAGAAGTGGGGCTCCCGTGGCGAGAAGCACCGTCAAATCCACCGCAAATGCTCTCGAGTACTTCTTCTTGGTCGGACGTGAGCGCAAGGGCGACCACGAGAGAGCACGTGGTACTTGAACCAGTTGGGGACCACCGAGTGGCTGCCCGAATGTTGCTTGCTTATACGCGTATATACGATCGGCCAGAGTAACGAGGGAAAAAAAAAAGAAAAAAAAGAAAAAAAAAAAAACCGAGTGGCACGGAAGAGCGAGAAATATATTACGTTTATCGTATTTGTTTTTTTTTTTTTTTTTTTTTTTTTCGAACCACTTGCTTCTTATGCACGACACTTGACGCGCGGATATCACGCGACTGGATGATTCGTTCGCAATCGTTTGAAAAAGGATTATTAATACGAGGCATCTTAGAATAGATGCAACTTTGACGACCGTGAATTCACGAACGAACGGAAATATCATTCCCGATTTTTCTCCATCCTCCTATCGTAATTATCGTAATCGGGCAACGAATCGATAAAGCGACACGAGTTCTTCAACTCGGGATACTTTTGTCGTAAAAACTGGGAAGGAAGGATTCTTTGCTCCCCGCCGCGGCGGCTGTTGGCGGGTTTCGAAGTCGGGAGAGCCGAAGTTAGCCCCTGAAATCCAGATGCGTCTGAGAGCATGCATATCGCGCTTATGTACACGAATAAACGATAAACACGGGCGTGTGAAGACGCATATACACGCATCGGCGCGTATCGTTCCAACGCAGAGGTCCGCGAGACTCGGGGTGGGTGAGTCGCGGGGGTTGGAGCCGGTTTGTAACAAAATCAATAGAGGGGTGGCGCGCGAGAGGACACGCGGCGCAGTGGCGGGGGAGCGGGGGGAGAGGGGAGGGAGGGAGGGGGAAGAGGAGAGGGAGGGAGAGAGAGGCTGTGATAGAAGCTGCACGGGGGTGGTTTTCGAGCGCAGGCGCATTAGGGGCCAGGTGGATGGTGGAGGGCTAGGGAAGGGAAGACAAAACCACCCCGCCGGCTACTCCCACCTTCTACATGAGGCGACGGACTGCGATGGAGTGCCTCCTCCTCCTCCTCCTCCTCCTCTTTTCTCCTCCTCTACACCACGGGCTACTCCACCTCCCCGTGTGGCTCCGGCTCAGGGGTTGTTTGCCTCTTGTTGGAGCGGTAGGTGCTGCCACCGTGATGCCGGGCGGTCAGTCGCTGAACTGACGGAGTTGGAACTCATATCCCGGGCATTTTATTTCCGCGAGGTCTCGAGGATGTGCCCGCGTGGAATTCGACGAGGGTAATTCGATTCTCGAGAAGAGAGAGAGAAAGAGAGAGAGAGAGAGAGAGAGAGAGAGAGAGAGAGAGAGAGAGAGAGAGAGAGAGAGAGAGAGATTCGGTTCGAGGAGATGTCTGGGAATTCCGTACACATTGATTCGATATTCCGTCGCACAAGGAACAGGATACTGGAACGAATTATTATTTCGAGAATTATTCGGCGAATTTGTCACTTGACGAACGCGTTTTCGACGCGAGTCAATTTTCAGTTCGGAAAATTTTAAAGACTAAGATTCTACGCGTCCAATAAATTCGGATACGGAGTACGCAAAGCGTGTACATATATATATATATATATATATATTATGCGATCCATAAATTTCGCAGAGGCTGCGTTCTTCTCCAGCATGCCTCCGTCAAAGACAATACGCTCTCCGCCCCGCCGTATTTGGCATCCTTACCTCCCGCTGGAAATGCCGTTGCTACGAGGTACTAATAAAGTACCATTCTTCCGCCACTCGGTCTATCTCTTCTCACCCTCACGAGCAAAAGAGATTCGCTTATTGTCACGCGTTGACGGGCGCGTGGGCCCTTGCACGCATTATTTCACGCAGGGGACGCAGAAAACATATTTACCATCGTACGGGGAGGGGGACAAATGCCTTGATTTGTGCCGAAAATCGGCCGTGCCCTGAAATCAAGGGTCGCGATAAAAGCATTAGTCGCGCGGCTAAGTGTTTTCCCAACTTGTCCCGGCCTTCTCCCTTTTGTACACTCCCCCTTTCTCTTCCAACAGTTTCTTCTTCCCTTGTGCAGCGACGTTACATAAACGTTACATCTCTCTGGTATCGACAGCTCGACGCGCTCCTTTCGTTTCCTTCCTTTCGTTTCGAGGTAGAAAGGCGACCAGAAATTTCCATTTTCGTCGCAATCAAAATCCCGGAGAGTTGATTTTCGAAGAAGGGTTGGTCATCGAAATTAGTGGGAAATAACGTCGACGAGGATGTGAAAGGAGTCGATAAGGCCTCTCTAAAGGTCTTCGGTCCCTAGTAGGGTGCAAGCGTGGAAAGGTCGTTCAGCTCGATGATGTCCGCCTTTAATTTCGTGGCCATTATCGTTTCAACAATAGTAGCCTATTAAATTATCTATAAATCTAGGAATGTTTGAATTAAAATTACCTCGGAGTTGAAGTCCGGTGAAAGTTGAAGCCGATGAAGTAACGACACGAAGAATGAGAGAAGGAGGAGGAGGAGGTGAAAACGGCCGTGTAATAACACGGATAGGGGCGAATAGAAATAGATAAAAGTAAGTGAAAGAGAAAGGGGCGGAGATAAAAGTCGGCAGAGACAGAGAAAGCCGCGGGGAGACAGAGATAGGGACTTTGTCTGACAAAGGATGACAGAATCTCTTTGTTCTCGCGGCTCAACGGCTTCGCTCCGTGGCCGCGATGTTTTGTCAAGGTCACTCTCATTCACCCCCTTTGCCCGCCTTCATCCTTCCCTCCTCTCAAACTAGACTTTGCGCGTATTTTTCCCCTTCCCATCCTTCCCCCTCCCCCGTTTCTAATTACTCGAATCGGTCGTGAAATCTACGTCCTCTGTTCGACGTGTATTCGATATTTTCTAAGATCGGTCGGCGAAAAGTTGGAACCGAATTCAGCTGATGACGCGTCGAGAGGGATGATTGGAGAAAGGATGATCCTCCCTCCCTCCGGAACACGAACAAGTGATCTTCTCCGCGGTTTTCGTTGGTTTGACACGAGGCTCATGGACAGCTCAAGGAAAGGATGAGGAAGAGTGCGGATGACAAAAGTGCGGCCGAGTCCATCGCACTTTCCCCGGTGGCGATGGACTCGTTTTTGGGATTGTCGTTTCTGAATGGTGACTTTAGCCTTCGCGTATGAATGGTATTTTCAGATATATACCCCGAGACCTCTCCATTCCCTCTCCCTCTCCCTCTCTCCTTCCCTCTCTCCCTCGTTTCGTCCTCGTCTCTCTTTCACGGTTTAGCTTCTCCCTGCGCGCTGGACCAACGGTCCATTGTCGGCTCGGACTCAATGGATGATGCTGAAGCAGCGGGGGTGGAAAGGGGGAGGAGGGATTGTCGTTGTAGAATTGTCCCCCCCACCGTGGCGGTCAACTCAAAAGGAAATGAGGTGCCCCCGACAGGACCTATCCCAACGAAAAAGAAGCCACTGGGCTGAGCGCGCTGGGGAAAGAAATCCACCACCCTCCCCCTCGCACGAGTGACATTTCCTCCGGATCGGTCTTCTCCAACGGTGTTGCGACCGTCTATTTCGCCTTTCTCGAAACGTTAATTTTCCGTGTCGACCACGTACGATCTATCTTCGTCGTCGTGTCTCCTCCATTTCTTTGAATCACAGATATATCTCGCGATCACGATACTTACGAACTTATTTTCGAAATTTTTGATGTCGATTTTTTTGCAAGAATATCTTTTCGATGATATTTGCGATGCGTATTTTAAATGTTTTTCTCGTGGTATTCTTTCGGAAGAGGAAAGAAGAGGAAAGAAGAGGAAGGAAGAGGAAGGAAGAGGAAGGAAGAGTAAAGAAGAGGAAGGAAGAGAAAGGAAGAGGAAGAAAGAGGAAGAAAGAGGAAAGAAGATGAAGGAAGATAAAGGAAGGAGAAGGAAGAGTAAAGAAGAGGAAGGAAGAGGAAAGAAGAGGAAGGAAGAGGAAAGAAGAGGAAGGAAGAGGAAGGAAGAGGATAAATAATGATAGGGATTTGGAAAAATGGTTAAATTAAACGCATCATCGTTTCCACGATCTTTTATTTCGATGGTCGCGTGGCCGCACAAAAGGAGAAAAAGAGGGGGATGCGGTTCGAAAGAATAAAACCGAGATCCAGGTTTCGAGACGAGTTTCTCGATTCCTACCAGGTGGTAGGAAACACGCGCAAGATCTTGAAGGATTTCTATCTCTTTACGACGACACCGCAACAGGAGAAAGATCTTTTCTACGATTCACACCTTGGCCATTCAATTTTCACGCCACCTACGATTTAAGTGACTCGGGGACGTGGCCAGGTGTGATTTTGTGCACAGCAATTCTTCCTTGAGCTTGACACTTTTCAGGTTTAGAAATAACATTTCGACTCCTCTCGTTTCTTCCATGTTCTCGTCAATGTACGTGTTCTCTCGCACAGATTTTTACACCGTTTATGGATTCTTCTGTATCATCGAAATCTTGTTTTCTTTTATTATCCGAAGAGAAAGGGAATCTACGAGATTTCAAAATTTGTCAACGAAATTTTATATTCTTTTATAATAATTCGTTAATACAACAGGAGTGTGTTTTGGAAAGGAAAAGAGCAAAAAAAAGAAAAAAAGAAAAATAAAAAGTATTCGCGCATAAAATCGTAGACCTCCCGTCGCAGTTATGAATGAGAAGGCATCCAACAAATGCTAGGTCTTGGAAGAAGGGCTTGTACTTTCCAGGAATTTTTCGAAGGGCTCTTCTAAGCCCGCACCCTCGAAACAACCATCGAAACCTCATCGGTTCTGGTCAATTTCGAAAATTCAAGGGAATACCGTGTAATTGAAAGGCATTACGCGGAAGGAGGAACGTTTCAGCTTTCGTTTCAGAGTAGAGGAGCTGCTATTTGTTTGAGTGAAACTATTTATTGATGGTCTTTCGGGAATACGATTGAACAGGTGAAGAACAGAAGAAGGTTGTTATCAATTAGAGAACCGCGTTCCAAAAAGAATCTACGATAAATTTCTAATAATCCAATTCCAATTATTAAACTATTAATCGTGACGAAATATTTAACGAGTTCGTCGAGAATACGAATTGTTCCTCATTGTTCGAGGATGATAATAAAGAGAAAGGAAAAAAATACGAAATGAGATCGCTTTGCGGATGGAGGGAAAAGGAAAGGAAAAAATCGATTTTTTTTTTCCATCCCTATCGAAAAGATAACGAGGCATGGACCTACAGTGACACCTGAGGTGAGGTCGTGACACGTTACGAGGGTAGCTATGCCAGACATCCATCACTTCTTTGTACAGTTGTAGAGTGACACCTGGTTCTTAGCCACCCCTCTTTCCCCACCGGTGCAGTACACCCCTGAGCTTCTTTTGAAAGTTCGCCTCGGCGGCCATGGTGGCCGGAACCACCCCCGAGAACAGCCTGGGGCAATGACGCGTAGCGGTTTAAAAATAAATAAAAGTGCAGAGGAGGGAGGAGACTTGGGTGATCGGTAAGCTGGCGCAAAGCTGGGATTATTTTTATTGATGACTCTCGCGAGTTCTGTATCCCGGAAAAAATCGGGAAAAAGGATTTCGGGGGGGGAAAAACTATGGATCGCGTTGAAGTTTATCGTTCGATCGCAGCTGTGGATACTTTATTCCATTTTTTTATCGTAATAAATAAGTTCGCGTCGAAGGTAAGATTGCTCGGTTCGGTTCGTCGTTTTTCATCTGGGCCGGGATGACAAATTTTAACGTCATTGAGGTAATCGATTCCGGATATTACAAGGCGGAAATTCTTTCGTGTCATCCTTTGACCTGCGAACGAACAATCCGCGAGATACATTTTTTAAAGAATTCCATCGAGGGAGTAATAATTTCGCTTCGATTCGATTTTACGGTACGAAAAAAGAAAAAAAGAAAAAAAGGATCCGAGAAACCGCTCGTCATAGCGATTGATGAATTGATCAACGGGAGATCCTCGTGGAATCCACGCCTTGTTTTTGCCAAGAAAATTTCTCGCGGAAACCCAAGGGAGATACGTTACAACCGGTCGATCCGTTTTCACAAGAATGGAAACTTGGAGAACGGAATCTTGTCCTCGTTCCTCTCCCCCCTGTCGAGAGTCTTCTCATTGATGAAGAACTGAAATCCAGCTGTCTCGGTTTCGGCGTGCCCTCGGAGACCTTCATATTTTAACTCGTCAATGGTTCAGAAAACAGCCAGGTGCAGGTGTCGTCCCACCTCTTCCAGGCTACCGACGCAGGCTACCGAGCAATACCAAAGCGGCTGCACAGAGTGAAAAAAAAAAAAAAAAAAAAAAAAAAGGAAAAGGATAGGGCGCGGGCGGTGGAACGAATTTCCCAAGCTGGATCCCTGTCCCTTTACCCTGCCATTTCGTCGATTCCCGACCTATTAGGAGCATCCACCGTAAAAGGGTTGACACGCGACTGGGATTGACGATGGATCGATGAAACGTCACGTACAATCGTTGGCCGCTCTCGGCCGAATACCACGAATCGTTCGTTCCCTAAGAATTCATTCTCTTCCTAATTATTCGTTCCTTTCGATCAACGACCAACGAAACGTCGAATTGATAGTATTGCCATGGAGACGAGAAAGAAAAAGAAAAAAAGGAAAAGTATTCCTCCAAGAATAGGCCATTTCTCAGCGATGGAATATCGATCGATCGACGATATTACGAGTTTTCAGTGTACACGTACGTACGGTACAACGTAACCGGCAAGGACGATGCAACGAGGGAACTCGTCAAGTCTCGGGTGACGATGGAAGGGTGGCGGCGATTCTCATTAATAACCGGTGACTCGGCGTTTATATAAATAAATTGTACGCGGTCGCAGCCACTCACCTGCGATTTCGGTCGATCGCTCACTATCCTGACGTGAAAGAAGCCTCGCCGCCTCCTCCACCCACCACCAGTCGTCTCACCCTCTCTCCTCCTCAGAAATACACCGATCCATCCGTTGGCCTGTTCAGCCTTCATCCATTTCGTCTCTTTCTCTTCGCTCTCTTCGCCCCCCCTGCTCCTTGCCCCCTTCTTGGTTGCTCCGCTCCACCACCGAGGTTCAACCTCTCTCTGTTGCTCGAGCGCTCGAGCTTCTCTCCTCAATCGAAATTCCAAAAGGCACTAGAGCAAAGCAGTGCTGCGCGCCAGTGCCGGGTCTATGAATGCCCGGCCCCCGATGCTCGGTCATTTATTTCGGCGGCGGTGTACTACCTCCTCCCCCCTCCTCCCTCCCGAAATGGCCGAATGAATGCGGCAACCACCACCCCCTCGCCTCCCCGCTCGCTCCGTCCCTCTTGTCTCGACGCGGAGTTAGGATCGTTTTGAAAATCGAGGTCGAGGGCCAGTCCGACCAGCAACCTCCTTCCTCAGACCTCCCGCACGGTATGCCCCTTTCCGTTCCAAGCTGCTTCTTCCTCGGCCTCCTTCTTGCTCTTTCGAGCCCACGAGCTTCGCGGTGAATCCCTCTCGAGGTATCGAGCTTCGTGAAAAGGGCCGGGTCGTCGTCGACGATGACGACGACAACAACAACGGTCGATCTGCTTTTTCTTCTTTTTTATCTTCTTTTTTTCTTCTTCGCTCGTTCCCTCTCCCCCCTCTCCCTGTTTCCCTCGTTGTCTCGTTGCAGAGATGACTGATGTGCAGTAGCGGTTGGAGCGGTTCGATCGACGAAAAACGGAATCTGGATCGGTGTTGTAGGCTGAGAGGAGATAGAATGAGAGAGATATGTCGGTTATACTCGGTGAATAAATCTTGGAAAATCTTTTATTCTAACTAATTTTTTTATTCTAACTAATTTCTTTCGAAATAATTTGTTTCGTAAGAAGAAAATTTCGTGGGAAGTTTTATATTGATGTACATGGATGTAGAGAGGGAAGAAAGAAGAGAGATAAAAAAGAGTTTGGAATCGTAGGATGCAATTCGAATTTCTTAGATGTTTAAAAATCAGCCGCCACGAAAGGCGCGGGAAGAAACATTAAAACTATCTTTCGCGGCGCGATGCGTCTTCATAACGGCGCAATAAAACTTCCTTTCCCCTCCCCCCACGACGAATGGGTAAACTTTATTCCTTGGAAAGTTGGGCCGACGCGGCGGAAGGGCAACGTTCTTCCGCGATTCGTTTTTCTTCTCGCCGCGTAACAATTATTTATCCGACGAACGAGAGGCTTGGAATCGCGAAAGTTGCGAAAGTACAGAAAAGAAGAGACAGTGGAAATTTAAAGCACGATATAGCAAAGTTTCGTTTCCGCTACGAATCCATCGACGTCAGACAACGAACACCTGATGATCATCCCATTTTTACGAATGTTATTTTTCATCAAGCAACGAAGGAGGTCAAGAAACGAACGCGAAAACGTATCGCGACGATTAAAAGAAAGAAAGAAATCGATGAAAGATCGTCGAATTTTCCGAAGCTTGAGCGGAGAACGTAAAAATAATAATAATAAAGGATAAGGGAAAAAATAAAATAAGAAAGGATAGGGGACGGACCGTTCGTAAGATGATCCGTATTTCTTGGATCGCCATTTACTCCACCACTTTTCGCCAGAGGTGCACGCATCTATAGAATATACCCATTGAATTCGATTCACTCCAGTGGTTCGTGCATTGCGGATACGCGGTGGGGCGGGATCGCACCGTAAAATATTTAACGAGGCAGTTTCGCGAAGCGTCTTTGTAAACGTTATGAATATCGCAATAAAATATATATATATACACACACGCACATGTACCGGCATCATGGTGTGTATAGGTGGGTGAAAATCTCGTCTTCTTCGCGAAAGAAGAACTCTTTCCTTCCGTCCTTCGTGAACTCGTTCATTTCCCTCTTCTTCTCCTCCGATCGACCGTTTCTCTTCCCCTTCTTTTCGTTATTCGAGAATCTTAATAAAAGTGCGATTTCCTGCCTCCCATTTCTTCCCTCCCCTCTGTTCTCCATAGTTTCAGCATCAATGAAATTACATTTTTGTTTGTTTTATCGATTTACTCGGTTCATTGTTTCAGACGAATCGCGTGGATCATTGGCGCTTGGAAGGTGATTCTTCGTTTCCCCGGTTCCGGTGAGTGACTTCTTCAATGCGCAACTCAGCATCAATTTAAAAACACGCATTTGGTCGCCGTTGTAATATTGGCGATACGCGGTTTCGGCGAAGAAATTGAACAATGCGGGGGTGGAATTAATTCGAAGTCCTTCGTAGAAAGAGGAGTTCGTCTTGGAGGACTTTGTTTCTCGCGAGTGACTCCCTCCCGTTTCGCGCTCGATTCTTGTCTCGAACAACGGTCACGGAAGCGACCGGAAATTCACACACACGGAGGGGCATCAGAAGGGGGGAGTGAAGTACTGAAAAGGGGTGCGGCAGAGGCGTGCACCCGGTAAGATTTAACGTGATCTCTCGCGTGTCCTCTCTCTCTCTCTCTCTTTCTCCCTCTCTCCCTCGTTCTCCTTTCTTTTCATTCGTCACCCACCCGTTCCCTCCCCCAATCAGCCTTTCTCCTCGTGCATCCACAACCGCGTCACCACTCACCTCCCCACCTTACGACTCGTCCTCCAGGCATTTTCAACCTCCGAAAACCCTCGTCTGGTACGAAAGGAGGAAGGAGGAGGGAAGAGAGATGGACGAAGAAGCAGGTCGGAGGAGAGAGGAGGGAGGATGGTCCCGAGGGTGGAAGAGCATCCCTCTCGGCGGCGTCACCTCGAGGGCCCAATTAGCGCGAGCACGAGTGTCATTCCGCCGCGGTTTCCGCATACTGGCTGCCGTTGACTGGCGTTTTCTGCGGTTTCGTTTCACCTCCACGGTAGAGGCCGTTATGCACACCGTGCGTGAGCCAGATCTTCGCCCACCCCTCCGCTCCGTTCGCCAGGGCTCCTTCCTACGGCTCACCGGTCCTCGCTTCTCTCTTTCTCCCTCTCTTACCCCCTCTCTCTCTCTCTCTCCCTGTTCCTCTCCCCGTTGCTTTTCTTCCTTTTTTCACCCTCCGCCGAGCAACTCAGCCAGCGCCGTCAGGAGGAGGCTGAGTCTCCTGCCTCGCGGAGAAAGAGAGAGTGTATTATCCAATTTTCTAGCAGATATTTCACGATATAATAATTGGGCATTCAGCGCGAACCTTCCCTTCTTCTCCCCCGCCTCCTCCCGCCTCGGTCTCGCCTTTCACCGGAGGAGGATCGTTGAATTATATTCCCCGGGCAATGGGCGAGGGGTTGAGTGCAAACGGGCAACGAACGAGGGCCAACCCGGTACGGGGCACCAATGGAAACATTTTCCATCCGTAGAATGCGTTGGATAGCGTAAGGATCGTCTCTCTCTTTCCCTCCCCCTCCTCCCTCTCTCACGACGTCTTCTTCTTTCCACGCTTCAACCTGTTCTCCTTTTCGTCATTCTTCGACCAAGGGTCTCGATTCCTTCGCGTCCCTCCTCCTCCCTCCCTCGCGAGTCAACCTCGTCTTCTCGATGCTGACGGCTTTCCCCTCTCCTCCCCCTCTGTCCCGGTTATTTCCATAACGACACTTTAAGCAACGTTAATTATTGTCGGCGTAATGAGTTCGAGGAAGTCTTCCGAAGAGGAGGTCTCGCGGCAGGATTCTCGCTCGCCCAGCTCTTCGACTTCTTCTCTCCTCTCGTTCGTCTTCTTCTTCTTCTTCTTCTTCTTCTTCTTCTTCTTCTTCTTTTCCTCCGTCCACCTCGTTGCCTCGTCGTCGAGTGTCAAAGGCTCTCCATCCTTCTCCCTCGCTCTCTCTCTTTCTCCTCGGCAATCCTACGGGATATCTCTCGCGGATCTGCATCACCTCGCCTCTCTCCACGGAGCTGATCTCGTTAAGGGATCTCCTTCGTTCTAACACCGAGTCCCCGAGGTCTTGCGCCTTGTTAGCGCGTCTCGGCGTCGAGTTTCGCCGCTCTTTTTCATCCACGGGGATCCATGATCGCGTTGACGATGCACCGACCGTTGGAAATGAGTTTTTAACCTCGTTCGAGAAACCACGTCCGGTTAATGATCCGTTGTATCTCGATCTGGCCCCGCTCGAACGATCGAATCGGACTTCAACTCTGGAAGGGAAGAAAAGTTTTCCAGCCAAGAAGCAGTGGAGAAGGAGGAGGAGGAGGATTCGTTTTCCTGGTAAGAAGGGAGGGGAGGAGAAAAGTAAACGTTTGAGGATCGATTCGTTTATTTGTTTAACACGTCGCGTGATTTTGGTTAACTTTGGGCACGAATTATAAAATATATAACTCCCAACAGTGGAATTATGGATTATTCTTTCTTTGTGAATCGCAAGATTGAGCAGTTAAAATTTAAAAATCATCGTCTAACGTTGTAATTATATTGAAAACATATTTTTCTCACACCCTTTTATGGCCAATACGATTCACGAATAGAAATACAATCTACGTTTGAACATTCCTCAAAATTTTCCAGGAATCTCGACACATTTTCTAAAAATAGAAAACTCTTGTTTTCCCTCTTTTCGTTGCGTTAACGCAGGGAAATCGATCCTAGGTTTATTCTCCATGTCGTAACTAAATATCGGGCAGCAGATACGGTTTCATTTTTTTTTTTCTTCCTTTTTCCTTCCTTCGCAGTAGGCTTTCCTCCGTGATGGCTCACCGTAGGAATTACGAGAGAGAGCCCCCCTCTCCCTCGAGTCCTGCACGAATTATTTCTACCCGTGACGGCGGCGTTGCGCCCGGGGCGACAATAAAGCACGGCTTTAGGCTGGTTCAGCTGTCAATCATCCGCTGTCAGTTCCCATTTTATTGACCGTTGCTCGATCGGGGTTCGTTATAATAGCCGTTTCGGGGATCTCGATCGAGATTCGCACGAGATCGGCACGTGAAATCCTCCCGTGGATTTCCTCCCGTGACGGGATCGGTTTCATGGCGGCGAATTTAACGGAAGGACAACACCCCCAACACCTTCCAACCACCACCTCGCGCCCTCTTTTTTTCCCGCGTGAAGTGAAAATAGAATAGCGGAAGCGGCGCCTCGTCGATTAAACGATCGATCCCTCCGTTTCGTCGTCGTTTCGTAAGGCGTTAACCATCATCGAGAGCGGTTTGATAATAAAGAGAGAGAGAGAGAGAGAGAGATTGAAGAGGGGCCCGAAAGTGGGAATCCACAATGACGGTGGTTAGACTGGTGGCAGAAATCGCGACGCGGCTCTCTCTTTCCCGTTACTTGGTGTACCGAGTGTCATTCAATTGCACATCCCAATTAAATAACAGGCAAAAGGGCGACGTAGCGTCGCGCACCGTCCCGACGCCCCCTAATTGCGAGGTTGGAGGAGGTTGGAACAAGGCTGGTGGAAGAGAGGGCTGTGCAAGGCTGAGAGGGCGAGAGATAAACACTCTCTGGCATGGGGGTGAGCGAGAGACTTACCGAATCGTGGGGACCGTCCTCTTTTCTTTTTTAATTCATACCTTTCTCTCCCTTTCTCTCAGAGACTATCGCGACCGGCGCATCGCGTTCACGAGATACAAGTATCAATAGATTCAACGGGAAGAAAAATTCTTCGCGGCTTCTGTCCTCTGGAGAAAATTAGAAACGTTAAAGCTTGTTTCTTTTTTTTTTTTTTTTTGGAGCTGGATAGATGGATAGGTGCATAGGTGTTGGCAGTCACGAGGGGATGAAATTTCGAGCCGCGTCGCGGGCAGGGAAAAAGGGGTCGCGGTTAATAGGAGGCACGCGGGGTGTTGCTTTCGAATTTTCCGAAAAAAAGAAGGCACTCGCGGAAGGCGGATGGAGTTGGTTGGTGTGCACGCCCGCGTTACGATCCACCACACACACACACACACGTACAGACACGTGTAGGTTAGCCATTTCTCTCTCGTACTGTATTAAAAAAGTAACGTAATTAGCACAGGCAAATGAACTAATTACCAGGATACGAATGACGAGGCGAGCTGACAAAAGGGATGCTGAATTCGTCCCACTCCCTTCTTCCGGCCTGTTTCGCCATCTTCCTCCACACACAGTTTCTCCACCGTCGACGAGTGGAAGAACCGTTCGGTGTACGGGAGAATCTAGTCGATAGAAAATTTAATGGAGGAGGGCGCAAAGTGGAAGCTCCTTGGAAGGATCGAAATGTTAATCGAGTAAGGGATGGAGTTGGTCGAAGGAGGGAAAACGACCCTTGGAACGACTGGGATCAAAGTGGAACAGAGTCTCTCAGTGACGCAAAGGAATTATCGAGTTTGCATAATAATATCAATCCTATCGCAATGGTTGGAAGAACACGATATCTATCCCGTTGATATCTATCCGCGATTAATATCGTTAAAAAAAGAAAAAGAAAAAGGAAAAAAAACGCACGAGTCAAAGAAGTTGAGCCGTTGGGAAGACAGAATCGTTGCGGACAACGATCGAGGCGACGACGAGGATGGAAATTTCTGCTGGTCCAGCGGGCGTTTTTTAGGCGAGGAAGAGGAGGAGGAGGAGGAGGAGGAGGAGGGATCGTTGGCGCGCGTTCTCTCGGAGGGGAAAGTTCAGAGGAAAGTTCCTTTCAAGCTACGGTGAAAAAGACGGGTGCCCCTTTAGGGGTAGGGCACTGCAAAGCTGTCGGAAACGAAACGAAGGGGCCGTGGATGGCAGATAGCGGTGGATGGCGCAAAATGGAAACGCCGTAATTAGTATGCGCGTCCGCACGTTATGCACGCAACGGCACTCACTTGCCAACCACCCTCGGCGCCATGGCGGAGGCGGCGGGTGGCCAGGGGGGAGCGCGGAGAAGAGCGGCGGTGACGGGCGGAGGCGGCGGGAGTGGTGTTGCAATTCGCACTTATGTCGAGCAAGTGCAGCAACACCGGTGACTTCATCGAGGCATGCATCTGGGCGTCCTTAATGCGTGCCTGCACGCCACAAGCATACGTAGAAACGGATGAGGAGACAGACAGACAGACAGACAGACACCGGAGACCCCCGTGAAAGTGGGCGTCCATGTGCGCTCTAACCGTCGTCGTCGTAGTCGTCTTCGTAGTCGTCGTCGTCGTCGTAGTCGTCGTCGTCGTCGTCGTCGTGACACGCATCGTGAGCACGGAAATGCGACGCGACGCGGAAGTGTCACCCTTCGCACTCGCGCGCGAAACATCATCCACCTACCGCTCTCTCGGGTGAAGGAGAAGGAAGATCGAATGGCAGAAGGGAGATGGTTGGAACAGCGTGAAAATTACACGAGTCGCGAACGAACTTGAGACGCCAGTTCTCGCATCTTAATTGAGAATTTAACGGACTCTTGGATTGCTTCTCTCCAAGCTGCGTCAACGGAAAACTCCATCTCTCTCTCTCTTCCTCGATTTCTCGTGTCACGGGACTAAGAAAACTAGGACTGTCGCCTATTTTTCCGCCTTCCTTTTTCTCTGCCCCCTTCACTGGGAGAGGGAGAGAAACAGCACGGGCTTGAGAATCGGATTGAGAACGGTGCCACGGCCGCGGTGGCAACTCTTTCACCTGGCGAATTGGAACGATTCGAATTGGTGGCGGGATGCAGCTCGTCGTTTTATCGTCTAATAACGATCAGAGGTTCAAATTAAAAAGCGGGGCGGGGTGAGGTGGGGTGGCGCACGCGACCATTGCCGCTTTGCGAGTGCTCGACATCAAACGCGGCCGAAAAGCGAGGCTTCCCGCTTTGAGCGCGGCCTCCGCCCTACAGGAGACAGAATCCTCTTTGACTCTTCCTTCTTTGTCTCCCGCGCGCGGCTTTCACCGCTTAAACCCCGACACTCGGCCGATGATTCGCGACAATCGGCGGGAAATTAGCTCGCGAGCTAATTATCGCGTCGGTGGCTGCCTCTTGCCTCGGCGCAGCGAGCCGCGAGGAGGAGGAGGAGGAGGATGGAAGGGAGAGGAGGAGCGGATCCTTTTCACCTTTTCGATGTTTGGCCGCGCGCCTCGGATCGTTTCTTTGATCGCGACCTTTGGTCGCTTGTGCGTCGAACCAACATCCTTCGACGCGTGTGCTCTCCGCTCGCGTTCCCCGCGAGAATTCCGCCGGCTTAATCCGCCCCGCGCTCGCGGATCAAACGGAACGGGGCGGACTATTACCACCTACGCCTAGCACCACTACCACCACCGCTCTCTCTTCCTCTTTTTCTCTCCTCCTTTCTTCCGTTCCGGCTTTCGCCAGCAGCGCGCTGCGAGCGCTTAATTCACCAGCAGAGCAGCCGCGCCGGACGAGTGAAAAGGGCGCGCCTCTTTTTCCCCGAAACTCTCTTTGCGCGCCCTTTTTGTCGCGCTCGATGCGTAGGAGGCGCGTCAAAGCGACCTTGCGTAACGATGACACCTCGCGCCTCGCTTTTCTCTTCCTTTTTTTCTCCACCCTCGCCTCGCGGAGAAAGGCGCCGGGTGTCTCGCGCGACGCCCCACGACCGACCTCGCTTATTTCTTCTTCCCTCTTCCTCTTTCGCCGATTTTTCCAATTCTGTGTCTTTCCCTTCGGAGAGTTGGGCGAGGAATTAATTCTCCTCGGAGATCGGATCGTTAGCGCGGCGGTGGTGGCTCATCCTCGTGATATTTTTCCCCGGATTTTTCCGTGGCATCGTGACACGGCGCATTTTGCCTATCGATTTTCAACCTCGCCCCGCGACGACGAGTGGCTTCCTCTCTGCGTCCGCATCGTTAGCCTAGTTTCCATCCGCTCGGTTGCCCCGCGAGAGCCGCGCGCGGAAACAACAACAACAACAACAACCCCCCCGTAGTCCGGTGTAAATTAAGGGGTATAATTCAGCCGCGAGTTTTCGTGCCTAATGAGAGAACGCCCCGTCATCCCCCGTCATCTGCGTATCTTCGCACCGACCCCGTAGAATGGAACGACGCAAGGCTCTCGAGAACAGCGGCCTAAAAATCGCTTTGTTAACCCGGTTGCTCGATCCATCACGCCGCCTCCGCGATGGATCTCGACGCGCGTTTCTCGTCCAGAGGAGATGAAGAGAAGATTTTGTTCAATCGTTCCATCTCTCAAAATTTGGAGGGAAAGAAAGGAAGGAAACGAGGTAATTGATAATTAAATGATCAAGCGTACTGATCGATGATAACGATCGATAGGGTATTAACTTATTCGAGATCGAATAAGTTTTTTTTTTTTTTTTTTTTTTAAAGAGGATGGAAGAACTAGAGCGTAGTCACGGCGAGATGACACCCTTGGCTTTCGTTGTTCATCATTGGCTGTTGCATCTTTTCATTACAGCAGCGCGTGCTATCGTGTTCCATCGTCTTCCTTTTGTTCCATCAGTCTGTCACTTCCGGGTTACCCGATGAATTCAACCTGCTCGAAAAAGAGAGTGTTGCGAGCCAAACTTACCCCCTCCTTTGATTCCGAGGAGATGAAAGTCGTAATGTAATCGTCTTGTTCCTCTCGACCACGGAACGGATTAATTGCAAGGATGCGCGAATGCAATCTCGATCTTGCATAATATCCACTCCAATATTTTCCAACCGGAGAAAATCGCATAAAAGATATATATATATATATGCGTGGTCGTCCTCGATCCACGATACCGCGACTGAGCGGTCACGACGATGATGAGCGCCTCGAAGATTCCGCATAATAACGGCCGAGGATAGAGGATGATTCGCCGCCGCGCGGAGTCGTTCTTTCAATTACGAAAACGAACCGGGGCAGAGGAAAAAAGAGAGGAGAAAGCGTGGAGATGGAAACGGAGCGCGGTGGAGAAAGAAGAAGAAGAAGAGAGAGGAGGAGAGAGAGAGAGAGCAGGTCGAGGACGATGACTGCGTGAAAACGGCACACGAAGACAACACTCTCGGCGACACTCTCGGCCCTCTCGTTGTTAATCGTTGGTTGCACCCTTTCACGGCTGCGCACTGGCGTACGCCGTTTCCTCGCTCCTACCCTTTTGTCCATTAGCCTCATCCCGCACGACAGGGCCGTAGCCACCGTTCCCGTTTTCCACGGACGTGTGTGTGCGTGTATGCGCGCTTGTGCACACGCCTCGAACGTCACCTTTGCCTGGAAGAGTTTCGCATAACGCGGTTGGCCAGCCGTGAACGGCCATCTCCGACTCCGTTTTCTCCTCTGGATCCTCGCGCAACAACGACGAGATCTCTGTGCATTCCGCGCCGACCGCACGCGCGGATGTATCATCGCCGGCTTATCACGGATCCCTGCAACGAGGACAATATAAAGGGGCGGGGAAGAAAGGAGGATTTTTCGAGTCGTGGCGGGAAATTCGAATCGTTGGAGGAACGGTGAATTCGGGTGTAACGAGGTCCTCCAGGGTGTGAAGAAAGGCCGAGTTCCATCTAGAAATGAGAGCTGTACTCCGTATCTTTCTCGATCGCGGATCTCCCCTCCCTCCCAGAACAGATCTTTTCGCCAGGTCGTATTCTAGCTGGCGTATTTTCGAGGGACTCGGCCAGGCAACGGCTTATTATTAAGAACTCCTACGAGTGGTAACGCGGGTGGGAAAATCGTGCAAAACGAAAGAGAAAATTTCTCTCGACGTAGATGCACGGTTGCGGTGGAGGAATGACTGGCTCGCTCCAGGAACAATGGAAGCATCGTTCTGGACATTCTTGCGTGCCCATAGTCTCGCGCTCCTTTCCCTATAATAATCACTCCCCGAACTCTCCCCGACTTTTCTCCTCTCGTCTGCCTAATCGTCTCATCGATCCACCGTATTAGAACGTTTCGATATTCTCCGCCTCCTTCGATTCGTAGCCGTTCACTCGGAAACATTGGCGGAATCGTTTCGCGATCTTTTCTCTCTATCGTCTCGCGTCTTTTTCTCTTCTCTCTCTATTTCCTTCTCTCGAGGAATAATATTTCTCGCGGACTTTGAAGGTGGTGGCAATGATCGCGCAACCCTCTGACTCTCTCCACACAATAAGACGTAATTATTTGTTTCACCACGGACGGGTGCGCCCAGCCCGAGAACGCGGAGCGAGAAGCGGAATTATTTTTTTTAAAATACCTCGTTAAATATATTTCCGGTGAACAGCGAAGAGAAGGTGAACCCACTAGAGCGCGAAGCGAGCCAACGAATTAAGCAACCAACGCTGCTCGCCTTTATTTTTCTCGCCAAGCGTCAAAACTTCCTTCCGGATTTCTTCTTTTTTTTTTTTTCTTTTCTTTTCTTTTTCCCTTCCCCCCTCACCGCTCTTTTGTTTTGCGACGTTCCATCGAGGTTTCTCGTTATCGAGCCACCCGTTTTCGCTCTGCAAATCGTCTAATCTCATTTTCCCTCCAACGTGTCTATAATATTAATATACGTTCGTCTCTCTCTCTCTCTCTCTGATAATTTTAATCTCTTCGATCGGGAGGAAACAATCTTTGTCCCGTTTTTCCGTTTCTCGTTCCGGGCGAATCGTTATTGCCTTATTGCGAAGAACGTGGATTCGGCCCGGAGGTTCGTCTCTCCTTCCGAACCAAAACCACCGGGAAATATAACAAATATGCGACGAGTGGAACTGTGGAAAGTAGCGGTGTAACCGGGATTATCATTGTATTCGAGAGTGGTGGCGATTAATTTAATTGCATGTACCTTTCTCCCCCCGCCTCCCCCCGCATCGCCTCCACCCTCTGCCCGCCTATTCCATCCTCTGCTCCCCTTCCACCCCCGGAAGAAGCAATTAAGCACTTCGCGTGCCGATTGCCCGTACAATTAGGGTGAATTATAATATCGTAATAATTGCGACAATTAACGTTATGTACGAACTGCCCCCGGAATGATGCTCTTCCCTCCCTCTTTCTCTCTCTCTCTTCTTCCTTTCTCGTCGTTTTTCCTTGTCTCCACGCTTCTTTGCACCCTTCGTTTCGAGCGAGCACAATTTTTCTTTTTTTTTCTTTTTCTTTCGGATGAAGGATCGGATACTAGTTACACGATGCATTCTGGACAAAGTTGTTTTCCTCGAACGAGATCGAAATGTTATCACTCGAGTTTATTTTACTCCTCTTTCGTCATGCAGGATCACAAGATTTTTCTGAAGAATTTGGATTGAATCGACTCCTCTCTCCGACCAACCCTCTCAAAACATTCTCTATTCCAACTCTCTCTCTCTCTCTCCAATTTCTTCGTCGTCCACCTCCCGCTTTTCTTAATTCAACGGTACTCGACTCGACTACGGAGCCAGGGATTTCTGGGACATTCGGGAGAGACTGTGACTAAGAGAGGAAGAGAGAGAGAGAGCTCGCAGCATGCAAAGGCAAGGAGCATCGTAGGAGTATTGGTGAGCGTCCACGTCCGTGTGATTGTACGCGAAGGACCGAGTCTGGAGGCAGGAACAGGAGTGCAGGATCTAGTGTATACTACGTACACAGAGCCTCCTTGCCCGAGCCAAGCCCGAGGGGTTTACGAACACAATAGTTTGAAATATTCGAGCGCCGACAAGAAGTTGCCCTCGCGCCGGTAATTAACGAGTTAAAGTTTGGCGTCGCGACGTCCTCTCTCCTTCTCGCTCGCACCCACCCTTCTTCCACGCCGCTCTCTGTCTTGGTCGTGCCGCGTTATATTCTCATTCCACCCTGCCATAAGACTGCCGGCATCCATTAGTCGAGTGCCACGGGAATTCTCCTTTTCGCTGCCAAGAAAGCTGAAGATTCTATTTTTCTTCCACGCCAGTTTCGCCCTCGTTCCTTCCACGTTTCGTTTTAAAAGAGAGAGAAACAGAGAGAGGGAGAGAGTCTCGAGTTTGCGTCTCTCACCCGTGTATGCTTTGTAACAAGGTACAACTTCTTTTTTTTTTTCCCTCGTAATTTTAATTAACCAATTCCTAAAGAATTATAAGGATTCGAGGGTTGATTTTTTTTTTTTTTTTGATTATTTTAGTTAACAGTTAACAAAGAAATTTCGCTCGTAAACGCGAGAATATGCGAGAAAATGAATGGGAAGGAAGTTGGACAGAAATTGGACAAAGTGACTGGGGAATGGAAGGATATCTTGGGGGATGGCCAAGAAGAGCCATGTTGGAGTTGCCGATTCGAAATTTCTTGGAAACTGTTCCTCCGTGATTCAGGAATTCGTCGTCGAATTCTCTCCAACTTCTCTCTCTCTCTCTCTCTCTCTCTCTCTCTCTCTCTCTCTCTCTCTCTCTCTCTGTCTTCGAATCCGTCTCTTTATCGAATCGAAGATATTCCACGGAGATCGGATATACTTCTCGCTCTTCCCTTCGAACATCGGATACGTTCGAGGACTTAATTGCATCGACAATAAGATCGAAACGTCAAATCCTTAATAAATAGTTTCTGGATTATCCGTAACAGTTTTGCATAAACGAACGAATCCATTCCCTCCTCCGGCGAAGAAATAATCGCCAGGATCGTGGACGGATTAAAACATCACATCCCTCCGATCCCGAACGTATGCAGATCTCGCCCCGCGAATATATATACTCACACGTAGGAGCCTCGAGTATTTATGTATTCAAATCCCTGCGCTCATCGAGTAAGGGCGTTTGTTGGCTCTTCTAATAGAACCGTTTATTCTCGCATTAGCATATGCACACACGGCTCGATTCACATATGTCACCGGCCGGGATACGCCACGCCACGCGTACACTCGCCTTCGTTCCCGCCTTTTTATCGATCAACTCGATTCTCTTTATCCTGGAAAAATTATACGCTACGACGGTAAAGCCGGCCGATAATCGTACCTCGTCGAATCATCCGCAATCATCTTATTCTTACACGACGATTAGACCATTTCCTCGTGCGAGCATCGCCTCTACTATACTCATTACAATCGAGTCGATTATCGTAAGATGCTCGAAAATATTTGAACGAATCTTTCTTCGAATATCAATCGACGGTAAGAGAGCGCCGTTTTAAAGTGGCCGCCAGTGGAAGAGAGGATTGATGCTGGTCGAGCGTGGAAGATGAGAGAGAGAGAGAGAGTGGTGAAGGGAGCGCGAAACACTCGGCTGGTAAACAAACTGTCTGAAACACTCCGGGTCGTTCCATTCCATTCGAGAACTCGGCAAGCCCCGCAGGTCCTCTCGACGGCATTATCTCGGGTACATATTTAAGTGCATGACATGAAGACTGTCACCCCTCTCCCTCCCATCTCCTCCCCCTTCCCCTTTCCGTGGCGCCTCCCCCTCTGACCCCTCCGCCCCAACCCGCAAACCCGTAGAACGGAGTGCCCTCCGCAAAACTCACCCCCGCGTGAGAGACTCGCCTCCTAGAAGTCCTCATTTCCCGGCTGCTGCTGTCAGACGCAGCCCTGGGCGGGTCATCAGATACTAGAGCTCGGATAATGCCGAACGGAACGTACACACGTACAATCATCCCCGCGTGGTAGACAGGTTCACCGACACGCTCGTGTACCCCGGTTCGCCGCTTGCACGCGAAGGAAAGATGATAGAAACGGACTGATATACCGCTTCGAGACACCGAGCCGAGTGTTCCGCGGGAATTAGATGTCGGTTGCGAGAAGAAGGATATTTCGGCGATCCTTTCGCGAAGCTTTCATTTTTTTCTATCCCTTTTTTACAACTTTTCTCTCTCGAATCGATAAAATTAACGAAGACAGATACACTTCTTCCGCTCTTCGCGAGCGGAAGGAGGAGAAGGATCGTGGTTTTAAATTACGCTTTCGTTTTTTCTTTTTTTTTTTTTTTTTGGAATGGAGATAGCCGTCGCGGCGAACTGGGCTGAGTCGCAAAGCTGTTTCGATATTCCCATTGGCGGGACTTGCTGGGATTGCGAGCGATTCGTCCGAGGAGGTGAGATATCGAAGTCAACAGGCAAATTCGTACAAAACGAGCGAGCACAATCACCGGCATGCTAAGGGCGGTCGGAAGTTGGCGGCGGCTAGGTGGCAGAAGGAATGGGGGAGGAAGTAGGCGCGACGAGGATCGAGCGAGCCATCCCGCGTGGCTCGCGACAGAGACCGAGAGAGAGGGGAGGAGGGACCACGAAAGAGGACTCAATACCGATTCAGCGATTCCGGGTCGTTTAGCATTCCATCGACAATCCGGACCGTCGACAGGAAAGTGAGAGTCTTTCCGCTCCCTCGTTTCTCTCTTTCTCTTCCCTCTCTCTCTCTCTCTCTCTCTCTCTCTCTCTCTTTCCCTCTTCTTCTCCATTATATTCGTTCCTCGTCAGCTGACTGCTTGATCGCTTCTCTTCTCTCTCTCTCTCTCTCTCTCTCTCCTTCATCCCTTACTCGTCCGATTCTTGGCTTCCTCCCTCGGACGAATTCTACTACTATGTCTCGTCCTCTCCTCGTCGTCGCGACATTCGAGGGTTTGAGAGTGACGTAGAGAGCGCGTTGTCCCGATCTCGGTTCGAAATAGACATCTCATCTCTTCTTCTGAAAACCACCCCCTCCCCTCCCCTCCCCGCGGATAACCCTTTTCTCTGGAAGCCGCGACTTGGCCATCGACGACGAAGATCGTCGAAGCCGCGAAATTGCGGATTGGTTCTCGAGTGCTCGCTCGCTTCTCGTACTTTCTTGGAATCGGAATCGGAATCGGATCGATCCCAGGAGGAGGGAAGGGGGGAGGGAGAGGGGAGGCGATGAAACGTTGAAACTGGTATTCCTCGAGCGAAAAGGGGCCACGAGAACTTTCTCCACCGTTTCTCTTTAATCATCGCGCTCACTTCGGGTGATACTTTCGACGCGGTGAACTTGCTCGTTGATTTTTCATCCTCCCCTTCCTCGATTGAAAACGTTCTCCGAAACTTTTAATGGCCGCTATTTACGCCGCGGCCTTTGAACCCCCCCCTATCCCGACAATCAGCCACGAATACTTCCACTTTTGTTTGTGCCGAACTCGTCTCGAATCTTGATATGTAGTACAGTTTTTTCAATGGAGAATGGAAAAATTCGAAGAATCTCGTCTTCTTTCTTTCTTCTCTTCGAGAGAAAGAGAGAGAGAGAGAGAGAGAGAGAGAGAGAGAGAGAGAGAGAGAGAGGGGATCGTTCCTTCTCGACGTCATTAAGCTCTAAGATGATTCTTTTTTTAACCTCTTGCACGATAGGAAAGGAGAGGTGGCCAATTTTCACTGGTATAAAGTTGACGCGATGCCACCGAGGGGAGCTGTTTAATTTTGTTTATGCGAGCAGTTTGGAAGACGTAAACACGGTATCTCAATTCACCGGCGTAATTTTACCCTCCCACCTCGTCGGCTGCGTTACGATTATGGCGTAATCATATCGGATTGTTATTATAGCTGATGGCTCGGCAGGGGTTTCGGTTGGAGAAGGGTGGGCAGGCTTATCTTTGAAATATGCTGATAGACCATCCTCCACGACCACCGTGATCCCCCTCTTTCTCCTCCATCTCTCGTATCCATCCGCCCCCTCCCAACACCTTTTTTTCTTCACATTTCTTCCCGACTCCGCGCGTCGTCACTCGCGTTTTATCGCGTTGGGGTCGTGGAGAAATTGCCGTGGAGGATCGTCTCCTCGTCTCTTCTCTCTCTCTCTCTCTCTCTCTCTCCACCTTTCTTCTTTCTTTTTTATTTCCCCAAGATTTTCAATTCTTGCCACCCCTTCGAACGCCTCGATTCTTCCATCTTATTCGCGCGCGCACGCTTGGATTTTCGGGTTGGATTTTCGCGTGCCTCTTCTTCATCTTCATCTTCATCGAAAAAAATTTAGAAAATCGCAAGAAGCGTATTGGAGATGGCGCGATCTCGAAGGGGTTCCGTCGTCGTTCCGTTCCCCCCTGGATCGAGGCACGAGCGACCATCGTCAGCCCTCACTGTCACAAACGGTGACGTTCGACGTTAGACATTAGACTACCAAATAAGTGGGTACGTGCCGCATCGTTGGGATTGAGGGGCGGGTGGAAGAGCGGCGGGGGCGGGATCCCTCGGTGGCACCCGCATGCCACCCCCCGGGGGACGCAATCAGAACGTTTCAATCAGAACGCGAGCCCCGTGAGGATCGTCGAAATCGGGACGGCGAGGGCCTCGTGGGGTGAGTTTCACGATTACTCCGATAACCAACAGGCATTAAATCTTGGAGCGAAGAGGGCGGAAACCCCTTCTGCTCTTTGTCACCGTGTGCCGCGATTTTAAGGCGGTGAATCACACAGATCTCGCTTTAAATCCGGCGTCGTCAGAAGCCTCCGAGATCAGAGCAGGGGCTTCTCTCTCTCTCTCTCCCTCCCTCCCTCCCTCCCTCCCTCTCTCTCTCGTTTTATCAACACTGATCTCGAAACGATTGATTTTTTCACGGGGTGAAAATGGTCGTGGTGAAAATGATCCTCGATTACCCTGTTTTGCCGCGTGGTGTTTCACGTTGAGAAATTAAAGAGAGTTCCATCGTGTGTATTGTCGGCGATTACATTTTCAATTCCGCTCTCCCTTCTTTCTTTTTTTTCTTTTTTTTTTTTTTTTTTTTACCCGGCGATAGAAATTACGGACGGGCAATCCAGACTGTGGCGCGAACGATGCTCGAATCAGCCGTTCGTTCAGTCGCTCAGTCAGTCGGTCGGTCGGTGATTTTCGTTCTCTGATCTTTCGACGGACACGCGCACACCCAGGGCCGGCGGAGCAGCCGGCTCTCGTTCACCGGTAGTAATCCGTGCGGACACGAATGAATGGCAAATGAATGGGGCGCGGCGCCACGACGAAAAGTTAATCACGGCTCACCATATCGTTGTAAGGGAGGCTTTTCGGGGGGTGTAACAAGGGGTTGCCCCTTTGGTTCCCTTGATTACATGGGCGTATCTCGATCGCGGATCCTAACGCACCTCCCCCGTCCCCCTGCGCGGGAGGAGGGGGCGGGGAGGCAGGCGTTTTCCTCCATCGTATTTTTCGCCCCCTTCCTCCCCCCCCGCCGCTCGCGTTGCTTCTCGTTAGCCCATATGGTGCTGTTTGTTTTGTTCCGACTTTGGGCCCCGGTTAGGAAACAATTATGATCGTGGTATGGACGGGGCACGTCGTCACGGCTGGTCGCCTTGGAATTACTGCGATTACTGCGGGGAAAGGGGGAGTAGAGGATCGCCTACTGTCGTCGAATGGGATTCCTGGAACCGAACGAAATCGTCGTAGCGACGGGGGTGGGGGGTCCATTCGACCATCTCCACGATGGGATTCCAGGTTTCGATTATATATATATATATATGTATGTTTGTGTGTGTGTGTGTGTATACTGGTCGTCATGGACGGTTAGTTCCATGGGAAGAGATTTTCGGGATCGCGAGAACATTTTAAAAGGGGGGGAAGGTTGCACGAAGGCAATTATGGTAATGGACTTGCTGCTATGCGATGGATGGCGCTGCTCTCGAAATCGGGTAGCGATGCAGCGGAGCCTGATTAATTCGACGGTGGTTCGAAACGAGCGGAGGAAGGCTGGATCGGCCCAGCTGACGGTGAAAGGTAACAGAATTCCCCCCCCTCTCGTCAAGTGGATTTTCAAGTGGTTCTGTCCATCCGAACCAACGATCGCGAGCCGCGATAAGGTCGGCGTCGTCTCTAGCTCGCTATCTATCGGACGTAACCAACGATTTTTATCTCGCCGCTGTTGCTGTCGTAGCTACAATCCTACTCTATCGATTACGTACGTTGCACGTTACGTTGACGAAGTACAAAGGACGGCGTACGAAGAAAAAAGAAAGGAAATCAGACTAAGTGGATAAAGAGAGAGAGAGAGAGAGAGAGAGCACGGAAGAGAGGATACGAGACACGAAGGGAAAAATTAATTTCTGGGAATGGTCGCGCGAGATCCTCGCGTCGAGGACGACAAAGTTTTCGAGTTCGATCGCCTACAAAAGTATTTCGATCTTCGTTCTATGCGAATTGAATCGAGAGAGAGAGAGAGAGAGAGGATCGCAAGAGGAGTTGCTCTTTAATGAAATGGCGCTACCTTTCCCCACCGTTTCCTCGCGGGATTTGTATTGTTTAGGAAGGTCTTGTAGTTTTTCAATAACTAAGATTGGATAGGGATACGGAGATGTGTCGAGATATCGATACCGAGACCCTGACTCCGTTCCTTCGTTTCGCTCGATATTATAACGACATCCCTTCGCCGTCGTCGACGCGTGTCCATTGACGGGGTATAGAAGAGATAGACCTTTCACTTTCCTTTTCTTCCTTTCAATTCGAAACGCGCCACTTTCTCCCCCTCCTTCATTTTCCCCGATCCAAAAGTTATCGCAACGAAGAGGAGAGAAGCGCGAAAAAAAAAAACGGTGGAAATATCGCGAGAACGTGATATGACGTGCGAAGAGTCGAGATCGAAGCGTGATGAAGGATGAAAAAAAAGAGAGAAAGAGAGAGGAAAAAAAAGGAGAAGGGCGCGTTTCAAACGAAATGTATCATCGCGAGGTATCGCGACGATGCTCGCCAGGCGTTACCTGATAAAAAAAAAAAAAAAAGAAAAAAAAGAAAAAAAAGAAAAAAAAAGTCGCGACGCGTGAGTGGGGCCCGCGTGGAAAAGTTTCGAGGGGTAACTCGATTTCAGAGATTGTTCTATCGGCAGTGAGTGCCAAGCGGCAGAGTGAATTGTAAAGTAATTGCATAAGATTAGTAGCGGCAGGCGCGGAAGCCACTCTGTCGGTTACTTCCAGTTCAATGAGTCTGAACGACTTTACTTTGATTCACCCTTCTCCCTCTTTCTCTTTCGTCGGTGGCCCTCCCCTCCCCCGCTCCCCACGTTTTTCTTTCTCCTCGCCCGTTGCCGTTGCCCCTGTCTTCGCCCTCTCTGCCCTTTTCTCCCCTCCCCCCTCCACCACTTTATGTTCCATCTGCATTTCATCGGGCTAATTTGTTGAGATACCGCTTGCCAATATTTCAGTCTTTTTTACCCCATTGGGCCGAATAAAGGGAGGGACGCTTTCGCCCGAGCCCGCGATCTCGAAACGGATAATTGCTTCCCGTTCTCCCGAACCCGAGCGACCGAGCATCCTCTGACTAACCATGCGCGACGCGCGTCGAGATTCGGATTCACTGGCGAAACTTTAGCTGCGCGCCCGTTAATTAACGGGAAATATGTAGATTTATTAACGGGCGATAATGGTTTCGGTATATATAATCGGGAGTGGAGAGGTGAAGAGGTGGAGAGGGGGGGGGGGAGGAGGAGGGAGATATTGGAGGGATCGAAACTGGAATCGAACCTTATTGCACAGTGATCGTCGCGCCCTGATTTACGATCGCGGTTTAATCAAATGTTGTGGCCAGAACACATAGAATCTCATCCGAAGCGCGCAAAGGGATCCCCCTTGTGCGCTCCGCGGGATTCGATCGATCCGTGACGACCGAATCTGTCGCGCTATCGCGAGCAAAGCGAACCACGCAATTTCCTCGATATGGGAGGGGGAGGGGGAGGAGGTTTCCTCTCTTCGAATTAGGCTACGATCCATTAAGAGATTCTTCTCCCCGCGTCCATTTTCGAAGGGGGATCGCGAAGGCGACGATTGAACTGGGAAGAGGAACTGGGAAGAGGAGTGCGAGGGGGAGGGGAGGGGGAGAAAAAGAGCCGTGAAGGAGTGGAAGGAAATTCGCGCGATTGAAATCCAGCCCTCGTCCCGATTTCCAGAGACGTGTACGAGTGGAAATTCGCCGACTGCGAAATGGATTTGCGACAAGGTGACGCTGGAACGGACCAGGAATTCTGATAAGGAGACTTCTTTTCCCTCCGTCCCTCTCTCTCTTTCTCTCTCTCTCTTTTCCTCTCTCGGTCGCACCTCGGTCGAGCGATTCCAACGAGAGAGAAAGACAGAGGGAGGGGAGGACGACGGAGGTGGATGGCGGGAATGGAGGGAAAGAAGGCGAGGCTGGAAAAGCAGAGGCTTGGGAAGAAGGAAAGAGACTCGCGCGGACAATGTCCGAGTAATGGTCGCCCCAGGCTACTTTTATATCCTGGGAGACCCGTTGAAAGCTAATGTCCGTGATAACAGCTCCCTCCCCTCCACCCTGACCAGCTGTACCATCCTTTCGTGCCAACCTAGAGCTTCCTTCGTGTCGTCGTCGTCGTCGAGTTAAAAAAGGCGGCCAGAATTTAAAGGACACTCCGGTCCGAGGATTGCACTTCCCCAAGCAAGAATTTTTACGTCGTCGTTGGACGAGATCGTGTCTAGTATCTCTCTCTCTCTCTTTCTCTCTGCAAGTGCGAGGGTTGGAAAGGAATGTGAAAAGAGGACAGAGTCGGAATGAAAATCGTAACACCGGGGTTGGAAAGGTTTACGAGCTCTCGTTCGGGGTGGGCGAATTTTCGAAACACACCCTCGAGAGAGGGAGACAACGAGGAGCGATATATTTGTCGTGTCAACAATTTAGCGGAAAGTGGGGTGGCGCGGCACTCGACTTAATGCGACGAGGCTCGAACAGCGAAACGACTAGGACGACGACGACGACGACGTCGACGACGATGCCTTTCGAGGATCGGAGGACGCGCGGCGGATCCCCGTCTCTTGGTGGTTGTACGAGGTTTCTGGGGTCGTACGTGGGGTCGACTCTCTGTTCGGGGGGGGACGGCTAATGAAATATCCGTGCCAGTTTAACCGAGTTACAAGCCCTGTGAGCCGCCACCCCAAAAGCTGCGACGACCCTCTACGAGAGCGATGCTTCTCTCTCGTAGTGGAGGAGCGAGCACGAGGAAACATATTGTCCGCGAATAAACCTTTTCCCCCCTCCGATCGTTCTTCCCCCTTCTTCTCTCTCTTCGTACCCCTTCATCGTTTTTCATCGTAAATAAATAAAAACGGTTTGAAAATGGCCGGTTTGGAAATGGTCGAGAGTCGGATGGAGACGTTGTAGCGCGTGAAAATCACCTCTTTCTTTCTTCTTTCGTCACGGTAGAAACCTGTTACCAGTGCGTGTGTGTGTGTGTTTGTATGTGTGTGGTCAGTGGGTGATGTTTCCGTGTCCAGGCGGGGGAAGGGAAAGGAAAAATCGCGCGTATTGGGTATCTGTCTTTTTGGCGAGATAGCCAAGTATAAAAGGTATCCTCTTACCCGACACCTGTCTCTCCGCTTCCTTACTCGAGTTCGCTACCTTCAACGTCGCTGCTTCGCGTCGACACGCACCGCGTGCCTGCTTTTCCACGGTAGATGTCGATTTCCGTTTGTCCGTTTCGCACTCGATCAAGGAACAAGAAACAAGGAACAGAAAGAAGGTGGTTACAGTACCGGTGGAAGTTTGCCAAAAAGGGTGAGGGAAGGGGAGGAATTAAAACATCGGTCGAAAACATCGAGTCGAGGCACATCCTCATATACAACCCTCGATTACGGATTCGTACCTGCGTTTCGTGGTGGTTGAACGAGCGAGCGAGCGCCCGTTGCGCGTTCTCCCACGGTCACCCTTACCCTGCGCCTGCGAGCTTAGGATCAACGCGCACTGTCTGCGTGTTGCGTAAACGCGTAATACGGTACATTAGCTCGATCCATCATGCGAGAAGGATCGACTTAGCGTATGTACATATCGGGAGCTCAACTGTACCACAGCCTGCTACCCTGTGTTGAATTAGTGTCCGACAGACCATCGATACCTACCCTGCTGGATAGATAGATAGATAGATAGATAGATAGATATCGTGACGAAGTACTTTTTAATCCCCAGTGCTCGGGGATTTTTTTTCGACGGTCGACGGCCAAATAAATCGAACCTGGCCGAGCCAATGTTATTTATATAACTCTCGAGTCGATCGTTGATCCGACGAAGGTGAATAAATTGGACGAGGGGGGAGGGGGAGTAGCTTTGTTTAGAGGTATTCAGCTTGTTAGAGAGAGGAGGAATCCGCGGGAATTCGGGCCGTTTATCATCGTCAGTAGCACTCGCGAGGAGGAGCGCGTGCGAGTATTACATATTTACCTCGTACATGGCCGCTTATTAAAGCTGCCTAATACACCCCCGCGCGGCAAGTGGAGTGTATTAAATTTAAATAAAAATACCGGCAGCCGTGTTCACAAGCCGAGTCTATAAATCAGAGGGACAGCCAGCCGACCGACCGGAGCTCCGGAGAATAATACCCCATATTTATGTTCTTCTCCGTAAAAATCCCGTCCACCGTCTACCCCGTTCCGTTTCCCTCATCCCTCTCCGCCGCGCCTCGCCCATCCACGCTCCGGTATCGCTCCGCTTTTTTCCTCGGCATCCAAAAACTTGCCGTGATGCTCCCGTTTAAAAAAGGGTCCACCTTTTCCACCGAGATATATATATAAAACGCGTCACCTTATACACGTTATACAGCGAAATTATTGATTGATCCATTATGATTTGTTAAAATTTTCCTTTTCTTTCTTCTTTCTTTCGAAAAAATTGTTTTGTGAATTTCGAGTATACGGGAATAATATACGATAATTTTCTTTTTTCCTTCTCTTCCTGGTAAGGGCGCGGGACGAAGGATAAGGATAGATTTGGCCGGGGAGCAACGGAGGGATGCGGAGAGGGATAAGGGAAAGGACGTTTAAAGCGATGACGTTAAATATTCGGAGCGCAGCCAGGTTAATTTACGCGGGCAGGATGCACCTACGCCGATATGGACGTGCCTTAATCTATGCGCGGAACGGTCAGTAGGGTGTGGCAGCAGGTTGGATTATGTGACCGGGAGCAGTAATGAGGACAGCGACAGGATAAATCACTCGTTTCTCGCGGCAAGGATAATCATAATCCCGCGCGATCCTGTTCCCGGGAGTCTTGCATGGATGTTCACCTTTCGCGCCGCGGGGACACTGAATTCATTTACTCCTCCCCGTCTCCTTCCCTTCCTTCCTTCCTTCCTTCCTTCCTTCCGTCTCGCGAGGAATTCCACCAGTTCTTTGCGTCTGCCTTCTCTTTCATCTCCAATTCTCCTTTTCTCTTTCCCGGCTTTCGTTTCGAGACCGACTCTGCTCGTTCTCCTCGTCTTGGGAAAATATCCGAAAGAGATTGGGCCGAAAGAGACTCTGGAGGAATCTTTTTTAATTAACGAACCGACACGATGTTGTTGTTCGATTCGAGTATTGCTGGCTGATTCAACGACGTAATAATTTAGTCGTAGTTGGATACGTCTTCCTCGCGTGTCCTCCTCTCTCTCTTTTTCTCTCTTTTTCTCTCTATCTCTCCATCACCGAGGTAACCAGCGCCTCGAAAGCAATGAAATTTTATCGCTTGATGCGTGCCTCGTCCCGTAAGTGCCGTAACAAATATCTATAAATATCGGGATTATGTAAAGGTGCTCCCTGTGCTTCCCCGAGATTCCTCGACGTGTGTTGGCGAGCCACATCCTGACAGGATACGTGCGTGGGCATCACGCTTCTGGCCTTCTCTCTCCCTATATGCGTACAAATATATATATATATATATATACACACCTCCGTTGCTAACCCGACTAATCCCATTAACACGTGCCGCCATTGTGTCACCGAGCCACGACTCCTTGGATTGAAATATTTTGATCCCGCGAGACGCCAGCTCGTGGAAGCGGCCATTATCGGGAGACAGGGTGAATGCGAGCGTGATTGCCGGACAGCAGACCTGTAAGTGGTCTTCGTTTTTTCCTTCCAATTCCTGTCGATCGAAAACAATTACAAAAAAGAATCCACGATCCCCGCGGACGGCGTATCGAGATGTACGCGCCCTTTATCGATTTCGACTCGAGACTTAATATACAAATAGAAGGAGGGGCGAAAAGAAAAGATTAAAGAAAAGAGAGAGAGAGAGAGAGCGAAAGAAAAATTGACGATCCGATAACAAGGGTTTTCGAGGGAAGAGAGACAGGATGGCGAAGTTAAGCGGTAGGTAACGTCTTTCCGCGTCATTTCCAGCTCTCCTTACGAGGCCGTTAACAGCATATTTTTGCCGGCCGTAACTCGACTTTATTGGACAATTAACGTTTCTACCGCGTTCTCCCCCATGCCGAGTCCCTTTATGTTACCGTGTAGACGGCCTCACTCGCGTTCGCTCCTCTCCTTATTTCCAATCTCTCCTTTCTCCGTCTCTATTCGTCCCACCCTTCCTTCACCGTTTCTGTCTCTCCGCGCCCGTGTCTGAGATAAGACTTTTTTAAATCTGGCGACACGGTGGGAAGAGAGAGAAAGAGAGATAGAGAGAGAGAAAGAGAGAGAGAGGTGGGGCTGGTGGCGGCGGTGGAATGAGATATTTCGGAATAATGAGCGTGGATGGGCGTGCCACCGGATAAACTGTATTTATGAGGCTTGCCTACCTCGCGGCTTTCTTCGTATTAAAATCCTTGCCCGATCTACGCAATAGGAGGCGAATAAGGTGGACGGTCAGACACGTCTACCGGGTGTGCGATTTCGACGCGATGGATTTCTGCGATTCTCGATCGCGAAAACTCTTCGGGTAGAATTTTCCCTTCCTTCTGAATCTTCCTTTCGATCCGAATGACGAAGCCGACTCGAGTCGAAGCGAAGATTCGTTCTGGCTGATGAATTACGCAATCGACCCCACGATTTAATTACGAATCATCTCTATTTGCTCCACAGTTTAAATTGCTCGTAAAATGCTTGGCCGCATTATTGCACGCGCGCAGTCATTACCTCTTAACCGGTTAACCCCTCGGTTAAATCGTCCTCTGCCATCTTTGATCCGGTTCTATATACATATATGACTTATTCGACACGAGGTTTTTTTTTCGACCACCGTTTTTTCGAAACTTTCTCGACGATTTTTCGCTCTTCGATACTCTACGAAGCGAGGGATTGTTGTTACTCGAAACGAACGATACGGCGAACCTATCACAACGATCAAGCGAGGAGTGTATCGTGGCGATGGAAAAAAAAAAAAAAGAAGAAAGAAAGAAGGAAAAAAAGAATCGTTTCGCGATTTATTATGAAACGGCGAAAAAATGAACGTTGAAGCTAGACAGAAGGACGGAAAACGATCCCCGGTTAAGCGACCTGGGGCACCGGTGTCGGTTGACACGGCTTTGGTCGAGCACAACGCGAGACCGGGTCGATTGTCGCTAACAATCACAGTTTGTTATTTGGTCCAATTAAAACATCCTCTGTCTCTCTCTTCTTTCTTCCCACAGCCTTTGCCTCTGTTGCGTTGCTTTTTTGTCCAACGTGACGCACACGGCCGGGCTAGAAAGGTTCATTGACATTGTGCGGGAGCGTGTATAAATTTTGCGTGCTCTTTGTTCCTTTCTTTCTTCCCTCTTTCCTACTTGCAATCGCCCCTCTCTCTCTCTCTCTTCCTTTTTCTCTCTCTCGTTTCTCCTCTCTTTCTCTTCTCCGTACGCGTATTTCTGTTTACGTTCACTTTATAAACGACTGCTTTTTGTCGTTAATCCTTTGTCGATTAAGATTCTTACGGCTTAACTTACGTTCTCGCTTACGTTTGTTTTTCTTTTTTTTTTTTTTTTTTTTTATGGATGATGGATCGTTCGAAAATTGCGATTTTTCTTTCTTTTTCTTTCAATCGTTCCTCGACCGACTCGAGATAAAATTGATCGATAAAATTTCTTCGCTTCTCTTGAAAAATCTCGATAGAGAGAGAGATATATATACGAAAATATATACGTACCCCTTTCCTATCCCCTCTCTTGTTACTTATACACAGCGAGACGTTTGGATTTCCACGTGTTTTTCTTTCATCCGCGTTATTTCAACTGGAGGAATTTAATGCATTTCCCTTGTATGGCCATTCCACGGGTGTTCCCGTATCAGGACGCCATTTTGGGTTCTCTGTCACTGAGAAGTACACCCTTTCGTCGGCCTTAAGAAGCCCTCGAGTTCCGTCGGGCCACTCGAAACTATTTTCGTATCGCGATGAAAAGAAATCGATAAAGCTGGCGAAGGGCAACTCGAGTGAATAGACAAGAAGGGTGCTTCTATGGGCGAACATGATTTTTTTTCTTTCTCTTTTTCCTTTTTTTTTTTTTTTTTTTTTCTTTTCTCCAGAAAACTTCCGCCGAGTAGTCACGCTCCCATTCGTCATCTCCCTCGAGAAACATCCTCCATCGATTATTCCTCGATTCTTGTCGAATACATACCGTCTTCCTCGTACGTCTCGTTCGCTCTTCCGTGGTATCGATTTCTTTTCGTCTCGAAAAAACGGGAAAACCAAGTCGCTTTTTCGAAGAAAGAAACCAAAGAAAGAATCCGTATACATACGCGGAAAATCTTGTTCCGAACTCTTCAGATCGATTAGAAGCGAACGATGAAATTCATTTCAAATTTGATCTGGACGAATTTCGAAAGCGAAGGACGATGTTGATCCGTCCCGATCGATTTAACGAGGCGAAAACCGTGCGAATCCGAGCAGGCGGTGTTTAAACCCGTGCCTCCTCCCTTCGATTTTGTACACAACGAGCCACCCTTTTCTCTTTTTTTTTTTTTTTTTTTTTTTTTTTTTTTGAGCCGCGACACGTGTCGTGTCGCGTTTTAAAAGTGATGTCCTCGATGACGTAGAAGATGGCAGCGAGGACTTTTAGCAGGCCAAACATTGCGTGCTTCGTGTTACCACAAGTTTTCGAGTTACAAATGCCTCGGTATGCGGGCTCGAGTACATATTGCTTTTTATCCAAACATTTCGTATTTGCACGAGGGATGGGAGGGGAATTTATTCGTGGAAGGGATGAGGGTAATCTCTTTCTCTCTCTCTCTCTCTCTCTCTCTCTCTCTCTCTCTCTCTCTCTCTCTTCGTCGCATAAAGATTTTTTAAGACTTTTTATTTATTCGTTAGAATTTGCAATTAAATTTCTTATAGTATATTTTTATTACATCCCTCGATTTCGATATATTAGATTGTCTTTGTATCTCTTTCGACTTATATTTCTCTTATTTCTATTTCGTTTAAAAAAAATAGAATGTGAATATTTTGAAAAAAAAAAAAAAGTGAATCTTCCACCTCTATAATTTATCCATCCAACGATCCGCTGCTATCGGTTCTTGGCCGGTCAGCAACGCGTTTTCGATCGTTTCTTTTTTTTTTTTTTTAATTCCACGCCTCTCGCTCGATCTCTATTATTTCTCGCGTTTGGAAGTTGGCAGGGCGGGATCCTTTCTTTTTCCCTCTTTTTTCCCGTTTCTTTTTTTTTTTTTTTTTTCTTTCTTTTCGTCACCTCGACTCGTCGTCGAGAAGAATCGGGAGCCGGGGTTACGGGAGCTGTGGGGTCGATCGAGGCGATCGAGCGGTTGAGGCGACGATTTACCGCGAAATCGGAGCACGTGTTCCTGGCACCAGAAGCCAGCACTGACAACCTCCAATAACTCAAGCAAGCCTTCAGCCCGCCTCGACGCCCCCTTCGACAACCCGCCCTCCCCCTTTAAATTGCAAGGTCCAGAGCGGCGCATTGACAGATGTACACACGCCCCCCTCGTGTCGACCGTCGTATTAAATAATATGTGGTCGACGTCGCGGTTCTCTTTGCTCGACGGGGAAAATTAAGGGAGGAAGGAAATCGAGAGGGAATAATTCCCCTCCGCGCGGAGGGGGAAAAAAAATTCCGCGCCAAAGCTGTCGTTCGATTTACGTTCAGACACTGCTGCTCGTTCGGACGCGTCGTTATTCATCCGATACCGTGGACGCATACCTCGCATAATCGTTTCGATTAATTTTTGAATCTTGAGGTCAAAGTCTTGAGAGGAGAATTGAAATCAATCAGACGAAAAGAAAGAAAGAAAGAAAGAAAAAAAAAATGAAAAAATATATAGAGGAGCAAGGTCCCTTGAAAAGATGTTGAACCTCGTCGTAATTGGGCGATTTAACCTTAGACGGAAGGGGATTCGATGAGCGGCAGGTGAGTAGTCATAAGGGAAAGCCGGCCGCCTTTAATTGCACCGCGAAGCAGTCGGGGTGCAATCAATTATCCGACGACTAATCTGCCTAATCCTAGCCGCAGAGGGCAGCCAGCGAGGCGCGGCGTAATCGCTCGTCGATCGCAATTACCGGGTTGCGGTTAATAAGGAGATCACCGAGGGCTGGTTTGCAGGCCCGAAGGGGCGGCGCTCCACCGGGTACGGGGGTGGTTGCGAGGGATATATAGAGCGTAGACAAGCGAGCGTAGAAGGCAGGGAGCCGGGGTTGGACCAGGCCAGACTCGGCCCGGCGAGCACATTCACTCGGCCTCGTAATCGGCTTACCGATTGCCAATCATCAGTCAAAGAGAAGCGGCGACGAGAAGCACCCCGAACTTCCCTTGGATCTTCGCTCTTCCTTCCTTCCTTCCTTCCTTCTTTCTCCCCGCTTTCCACTCTTTCTCCATTACCGTCTCGTTCTCCCTGATTCCACGCTTTTCTTCCTTTTTTTTCTCCTCTCTTCTCTCGTTCTTTCATCCCACGCGAGCGTCGAGCGTCGAGCAGTTTTCCAGAGAGAGAGAAAAAGCTCGCCGGTCCGAGACTTCTCTCTCGTTCGATGGATTCGATCGATCAATTTTTAGAAAATTGTTTCCATCTTGATCTGAAGGGTGGAACGATTTCGAGACGATCCCCACCCGAAAGATTTTTGCCTCGCGGCAATTAGGAGGAACGACCATGTTTCCGTGCACCGCCTTCTCCGGGAGAGAGGAGAGCGAGGATCCGTGGCAGAGTGTGACGCGCCATGTGCAATCATCGACGTATGCCAGAGTGGTTCTAATTAATTAATACCCGGGTTGGCGGGGACTAGGCGTAGGGCAGGACGCTCCGGCAGCCACTAATTAGTGGCACCGCGGCCGTAATTAGTGTTTACACGTCATTATCGACGATCGGAATTTGTCGGAATCAATTATAAAATATGTCGGCCACTCGTTGCCTCTCGAGCTCCGGCCTCTGTGTGTAGATACACCGAGCGAGAGAGAGAGAGAGGGAGAGGGAGGGAGGCAGCTCCCTCCGCTTCCCAGGCCCTGTGTGTAAAAGACCGTCGACCGTGTTCGTGCCCGCAAACCTGGCTGCCGTTTGCACCCTCGACACCTTTCCACCCACTCTGCCGACACCCCCGCGCGCCGCGACAATCCCCCTTCCCCTTCCCCTCTCTCTCTCTCTTTTTTTTTTTGCCATTGCGCCCGAAAGCTGGCTCAGCTTGACCCGCATCGTCGAATCGACAATTTCCTGGGCCGGGCGAAATAAAATTCCCGACCCGTGGCTGCCCGCCGAGCTTGTTAATTATCGTGGACCAATTATAAGATCGATTCGCGTCGAACGAGTCGAGCTAAAGACGGTTTTTCGTGTACGATCCGAGCTTCGTATATATATTTCTAACACTCTCCCTATATACTCTCGCTTTACTTTTGATACGATTAATCGGAACGAGTTTAATCAAGAATTTATTTACCAGCGTTGCTCGCTTTTCTCTTCTCCCCCTTGGGAGAGGAGGATAATAAAGAGATTTATCCCGCTCGCTTGAATCCTTAACGTCGACTGCGGATTTCGAAACATCCATGGAGGAGGTAAACATGGGGGGAGAGGAGTGAAAGAAGGTGGAAGAAGCGGTGGACAATGGATAATTTAAACGAGGCCGGGGAAAATGCACGACCAGGGGAGGTGAGGGAAAGTTTATCGAACAATTATTGTCCCCCGATTAAATTCGTTTCGTCCTCGTACGTTGGTTTGGAGGAGGGAGGGAGGGGTTGTTGGTTGGCTCGGTTGGTTCGATGCAGGAAGAAACCAAGGCTCGAATCGCTATTTTTCCCTTTTCCTAGTCCCCGTTGTCCCGTTTGTTTTCCCGTTCCTTTTCCGAGAAATCAGCGATTTCCCCGGGCTTACCACTGTTTACCCGATTTTTTTCGCCCACCCACCGTCGCGCGTTTGTCTCTCGGAAGAACCTGACCGATGAAATCCATTCCCCTTCACCGGCCGTGTGCACCGGCAGTGTCAGAGACCGTGAGGGGGTGGAGTGCAGGGTAAACACTTGTAGATTTGGCGCACGTTGCCAACGAATGGCCAAATAATTGGTGGAGTTTCGCGAATCGAGTCGGTAGCTCCGGCTTTTCTCTCTGTTGCTCTTCTTTCCACCGTTCGTGTGCGTATGTGTGTGTGTGTGTGTGTGTGTGTCTACTACTCCCGCCTCTGGCTCCACTGTAACACCGTTGCACGTCGTACGACTGAATGTTGGCATGATTGGCGCCTCGTGCGACAGCCTGGACGCGGCCGGAATTCCTGATTATTCCTGGCTCCCGCTACCAACAGCCCCCGGGGCTGATTATTATTTTAGAACGTACGACCAGGGTTTTATGCTCCGTTACAATCCGTCATCTCGGCGTTATCGATACTGGCTGGTCGCCGCTTCGTCGACGCGTGAATCGAAATTGTTTCGTCCCACGACCACCCCTTTCGCGTGTTTTCCTTTCCTTCCTTTCTTTCTTTTTTTTTTTTTTTGTTTTTTTTAACGAGAACAATTTTCTCCCAGACGGGGGAGGTATTCTTGTTTCTTGATTAATATTAGTCGATAAAATTATTACGAAATAATGGTCGAAAGTGTAATTGTAATCCGATGTTTATTCAATCATCGAGTTAAGAGATCAAAATCGAAATTTCTGTTCTCGGGTAGACCAAGTAGGGGAAATTCGTTCGATCAAAGTTTCAGAATTGCGTTCACTTTTGTCGCATCGTCATTTCATGCTACGTTCGTCTCTGTCGTTTCTCAATCGATTCTCAAAACGCGAAACTGTTGTAGAATTAAATGAACATAGTAATTGACACTCGCGGTAATTTACACTTTTTTCAAGCAACACTTCACAAAAATTAGAGCTCTCTTTCGCATTTTACTTAAAAAAAAAAAAAAAAGGAACACTATACTTCTCCATATTTATCTCCGCGCGTAAAGAAATTTTGAGAGGGGCGTAGGGGGTGGAAAGGGGGTAAATAGATTCACGGGCGACCCCTATTCGATTTCCCGTTACGAAGTCGGGTCACTTCTCGCGATAGCGTCGCGAGGCCTATCAATAACCGGTCGGGATACTTTAAACTAAGTCTAAAACATCGTCCTCGAGGGGACACTCTCCCGATCGGGCCTCTAAAAGCGCCCGATAAAATCCATCCGAGTCATTCTATCGAGCTTTACGACCAGACGAACATCCTTTTAAATCGCTCCACTGGAATGGGGAGGGGAGGAGGATGGAGGGGATCCTTTCTCAAAAATGGAGAGAGAGAGGATCTCGTCTCTTATTCCCCCCTCTTCCCCCGAATAATAAATTGAAAATAAAAAAATGTTGGGCGCAAAGCTGCGAAACGTTAGGTAGGAGTTGAGATCTCGTCGAACGAGGATGGTTTCCATGAGGACGAGGTGCATGATCGACGAGGAGTCGGTTCTCGTTCTCACAATCGCGGTAACGAAGAGAAAAAAAAGTCGGTGGTGCCCCTTGACCCCACGCCACGCGTCACAAGACAGTTGTTGTCGCAGCAACTTTGGACAGGTCGACGGGAGCTTTTTTTTTGTTCGCAGAAAACGCGCGATTGTTCGTGTAAACGAGTCGTGCGGCGGCGATGTGTCGCGGTCGTCCAGAAACCGGGGTGTGGAGGGTTGCTATATATATATATATATATACGTTCGAGGGTTGATTCTGTGAACGTGTGACGTTAGGAACCAAGAACCCCTCGCCCCCCTTTTGTCTACTCTCGATGGAATCGAATTTTACGCCCCTCCACTCGTTGCATTGTCTTAATCGCTTTAGTAATCTCGTTGGCGCGCAGATGGAAATTTTATTTCTGTTTTCGGGATCTCCTCTGTTTGCTCTGTAAACCGATACTACTTCCGAGGCACAATGGAATTTGGACGATCGTCCACCCTTTCTTTTTTCTTTATTTTTATTTATTTATTATTTTTTTTTTTTTTGCGACCACCCTTGGACCACCGTTTGTTTACGCGCGTGGAACAGTTGGAATGTAATTTCATTGGTGCGATCGTCAATTGGCGTCGAGACGATTTTAAAATTTTATCGCGGCTCGAGTATTATTATCGCCCCACGGCGTTCGTTGTTCGTTGTAAGGGAGGGGAGGGGGACGAATCGTACTTCAGGATGGAATCTACGTAGGTGTGTGCGAGGTAGGAAATGTCAGAACACTGTCGAGATAGTTGACACGTCGTACCCTCCCTTCTGGGCCCATTATTTAACCAGCATCCTACCGCGGGAGGGGTACGCTCTCTCCTCGGGGGTGTTTCGGTGGCTGATAGATGCCACACACCGAGAACGATTGTGTCGCAACGATTCTCGTAAATATATGCGCGGTGTGTGATTGACGCCTGGGACGAACAGCGTCGTCGTCCCCCCTTTCGGTTTCGATTCGTGGGATTGGTTCGGGGTCTCGAACAGCCCATTTCTCATGGTGTGGATAATATCGCCACGGATCGGCGATAAGGATCGTCGGGTGGGATCTTCGGTTGGGATGAAAATACGATTATCCGTTTTTCGATCCGTGGAAAAAATTTCGAAATTGAACTTTTTTTTTTTCCATTTCGACGGAGGGAAACAACTTTCTGTTTGTCCAAGTCGTTCAACGATTCGATAATAATAAATAACGTTTAGTTTTGGGGCGAGGCAAATTAGTTTATTATATATATACGAGGCAGAGGGTAGTTTAAAAATTGGAAGGCACTTTGCTATTACAAAGTCTATATGTGGCATTGTAGAATGCACGGCAGGGCGTGAATTGTGCGGCGAGGGGGTGTGTCCCCCTTCCTGCGACGTTAGGGTGAGGAGCGTGAGCCACGTGGTGATGTGAAGTAGGTTTTTACGGGGTGGGGGATCGAGAAGGATGGTAAATAGTTTTCACGGTGGTGGAGGGAGAGAGATGGAAAGTGCGTGCGCGTTAACTGGTGCTAAGTGAATCTGTGGCCATGCTTTGGGGACGCGTTTCACGGGGAGGATCGAGAGAACACCGCTAGGAACACCATTGAATTTTATACATGCAGGGACCACTTCTCTCTCTCTCTCTCTCGTTAACGATCGTACAAACCGATTATCGCGTGTATTTTGCAATAGGCACCGTTTTTTCGCCGCTCCTTGGGAGGAAAAAATATTATTAACGACTTATTTTTTTCGGTGGAGGTTTAAAAAAGAATCGTTCGCATAGACGGATGGGGACACGAAACTGGAAAGTTTCCGCGCGGGTGGCCTTTATTAATAAAATGTCGTTAAAAAGCCAGGGTACCACAGGTTAAATAACGAAAATTGAAACTTTACATATTCAGGGCTGTTGGGTGGGGGGCGCCCGGGGTGCGCCTCGTTTATCCGAACAACGCGAGACCATAAAATCGCGGCACAATGCGGACACGATAAAAAATAATTTATTGAAGAATAAAAGTTCCCGACTACGAACTTTCTCCTTTTTTTTACCGCAACGGGTTGTGCGGTACACGCGCTCGTATCCGCGCGCTGCCTTTTAATTAAAATAACGCGTTCAAAAGGGAATTTTACTTATACAGCCGCGGTGTCACGATTGTTATTAATTTAATTCTAGCCCGGTCTAATTGCGCCGCGCCGATAATTCTTCGTCCACGTTAGGAAAAATCGCGGAGAGCACGCTCGAGATCTTCGTCCTCGTCCTCCTCCTCCGTCGTGGTCGTCGTCGTGGTCGTCGTCGTGGTCGTCGTGTCGCGATTTATTTTCTCCGTGCACGTTGCATACGGGACAATAAACGACAAACCGACACGGTAGAGCGACGGGGTGAGATTTTACCCCCTCCCCTTTCTTTCCCCCCGTGGTGTACTTTCTGTGTTCTACGCGACCACGACGACGGTCCTTTGTCCCGCGACTGGTCGCCTTAATTATTTTTCACACGCTCGCCGTCTTGATTTAATTAACGCATTACCGCGTGCCCGCTGCGTCTTGGCTTAATTGGGAGAATAATTTTGCGTCGCAGGGTGCGTGTTTCGGTACCTTGTGATCTTTCCAGCCACTAAGTAGTCGAACCAGCAATGCAGCCAGCCTTTCTCTCGTTGCTGGCCGAGGCGACCAGAGGGAAAAGCAAGTTCTCCGTAAGAGGGATTCGTTTAATGAAATACGAAAACGTTTTGCAAGAAGGAACTACGTTCCTACTATGTTCTTCGCTTACTCGCTGTTCCTCGATTCGACGGGATTCGCCTATTGTTTCCTCGGGGATCGGGAAAAAGAGAGAAGGAGCTTGGAGGGGGCCGGCCACCCCCTCGTTCTCGAGCGCAAATACGGACAGGATGAATCGTTATCGGGAATACGGGTATCGAGTAAAACAAGCCTGTTAATTCGTGGCATCCCTTGGCTTCGGGCTTAATCCACCCTTGCCGCTGCCGATATCGATATCGCGATAAAATCTCGATACCTCGACTCGTACGAAACTCGTATATAATAAAATCGGATTACCCGCGCGAGAAGGGACGAGGCATATGCCGCCCAACGGGGAGGGAAGAACAGAGCATATTGGAAGGGAGGGACGGAGATGGAGAGAATTAGAGAGAAAGTAGGACGGCACCCCTCGCGAGTGGCCACACCACGTCACGCTACCCTAATAATAATAATAACCACTCGCCGCTGTGGGATAGTCGTTGGAATATCATCGTTGTCTGCGAGAGAGCCGCTGATTTTTCGGGGTGGGGGGAGGGGGGCAACCCCGACGATCGCCACCCTCGTCCAGGATCCCGCATCGCGCGTCGCACGTCGCTCCGGGAGCCTCGTTCCCCGAGAGTATTCATGACCCCGGATCCGTGACGAAATTTCATTCTCCCCCGCTATCCGTTCGATTAGCCACAAATATCGAGGCAATAAAATTGCCGCGCGAAAGAAATCCCCGAGTAAAGTAGAGAGGACACGGTATTTATTGCATCTCGACTCGCAAAGGGTTGTGAAAATCGTCATCGGGACGCTCGACTAATCCGTCGAATCCGCTCGTTTCCTTCGGAACGAAAAATATGGGGGAGGGATGAGATCGGACGATGGACCACTCGTTAGCGCGTTAGAAATCTCCGGCCGGGTAAAAGGGGGCGAGTGGCGCAAGGGGTGCAATCAGAGGCTACTAATAATTTGCCCCCCTCCCCTTTGCCGAACGAGCCGTGGCACGGCAATAATCATCATCATCATCATCATCATCATCATCATCATCATCATTCCCTCCGCGGTCGTTGGCGTCCTTGTGCCACGCATCCCAGCGACACGCATCCCCTCTTGCAACCCTCCGCAGGGACTAATCGCCGCCACTGCTAATGATTTATAACCGACGCGCGCGTGTACGTGGAGGGAATCGGCGGCTCGAGTGTGCACGGCGGCTCGAACCGGCGAATCCTGTTGCGGACCCCCGCGGCGTTTACACCGTGGGATTGGGGACCGGGTTTTCGACGACGACGACGACGACGACGACGACCGACCGACCGACCGACCGACGAGTAACCGAGTAGTAGTATAGCTCGTAGCTCTCTGGAACACGGTCGAGTTGGCCAGGACTCGTGCACGATACCGGCTTCCGGTTGCCCGGCGTAGAACCACTCCTCTCCCTGTGAGAATCATCCGGCGGCGGTGGCGGCTCCTCGTCTCACGATTAACCTGAAACAATGGATTCTTTTCCGGTCGGGCTGTCGCGTTTCAACCAATCCCCCCCTCTCTCTCTCACTCTCTCGCATTTTCCGTCTCTTCCTTTTTCCTCCCGTGGGAGGAAACGCTCATATTCGCCGTATTTCTCCGTATTAACGCGTTTCCGTTGGAGGCTTTCCGTTTGCTCGTTCGAAGGGAAAGCTCGTTCGGAGGGGAAAGGAGGAGGAGGAACGACTTGTAAATTTCTCCGGTTTCTCCATCACTCCGTTGGAGCTGAACGAGCCTGTTTTCTGATTATTATTATACCGCGGCCGAGTTAAGAATGGGAGAGAAGTTAGTCGGTTGGATTTTAGAAAAATTTTTAGGAGGATTTTTATATTTTGTATATTTATATATACATGTATATATCCGTTTTATATACATTTATATACGTATATGTACATGGATCTCGACGGTTTTCTCACATTTCGACACACGGTTCACGCTAGACGAAGGTTTGGTCGGGGTCAACAGTCAGGGCCGTAACTGGCCGGGGTCAAGCTGAAAAGTGGATACGGTCCATTCCGAGCCAGACGCGGCACGGTCACGTCCAAGGGCCGTAAATCTCCCTAATTCGCTCGTTGAGAGTCCAGAGGCGTCACGGATGCCGTTCGCCCTGACGAATGGTCGCAGCTTTAATGAAGCTATATAGATCGCCATTGTTGCGAAAACTCTATCCCTTTCCCCCAGTCGGGGAAAAATCGACGGGCACGCGGATATCGCGTCCCCAAGTTGCATATATAATAACCAAACTTGGATAATGGATAATGAGCAGGGGGAATTGATAATTGATAATAAGAGGGACGATCTATTATGGAACACGAACGAATTGTCGAGTTGTTGGGTTTTCAGGCTCTCTTTCTCTCTCTCTCTCTCTCTCTCTCCGCTCTCGGCTCGCGTTGCTTCGCCTCTAACGAGGGAAGGAGAAAAAAAAAAAAGAAAGAAACGAGGGAAGAATTCCTCGCGACGTATTTCTTTCGCGTGACCCAAATGCCGAGGCTTGGATGCCGAGAGGAGCGGGAGAAGGGGAGGGTAAATAGCGGCGAGAGGTTGAGAGGGAGGGGGCGGCGAATTATTCGGTGGTTTGAATCTGAAAAAGTGGAAGAATTTAATCGAAGTAACATCGAGCCGATTCCGTTTGAACGATTCTTACCGGTGAACTCGCGAAGACGTCGCGGTCGGTGTAACTTTTAATTAAAAAATTTCTAAGAATTTGCCACGAAAGGAGCGCGCGCAGACGTCGTAACGAAGCTTAATTAAAGCCGGCCGTTTTACTTCCGTTATGTTCTCGAAAGCGCTCGAGCGAGCCCTTCCCCTCCCCTCCCTCCCTCCCTCCCCCTCTCTCTCTCTCTCTCTCCTTCTACCCCACGACGACCAACTTCAAAATTACTTCGAAACCGCTTTAGAACACTCGACGGTACACTTTCCAGCCGACTGTGCCTCCTCCTCCTCCTCCCACTCCACCCGCCTCGCTGCATCCATCTCTCCTCTCCTCTCCGGAGATCGCCTTTTTTGGGGTGGCGGACAGGTAACTGCATAAAAATCACGACGCATTCAACGAGGGCGGATGGAAGCTTCTCATATTACGCCCGGCCACCATAACGGAATTGCTTTATTAGACGGTTTCTCTCTTTCTCTCTCCCTCCGTCTCTCCCCCCTTCTCCTCCTATACACGGACCTTCGCCGTTCCTTCGCCTCGCCGTTCCGTCCTCCGCGTTTCTCCACGCTCCGTGCTCCCTTCTCCGCCGAGGTAATATCTGCCTCGTTCTCCGTCTCTACTCATCTGCCACGGTTTGCCCGTTCCCCGTCGTCCGGCTGCTAACGAGACAGCTCGTGACCGAGGCGAGCAGCAGCCGGGAGTGCACAACCACCCTAAGCCTTACCCACCTTGCTTCAACGACCAAACGGGCTACCTAAACGCGGCTCCAACGGATCTACTAAATCAAGATGTACATTGGTCACGGTGTACATGGCGGTCGCCTCTGTTATCCATGCTTATGAAACATTGATTTCACGCGGCCGGCTCTGCGCTGCTCTCACGACGCAGTGTACGGGGTGTTCCGCAAGTACGAGGCGAATACGCGAAACGGTTTCATCGATAGAAGACTTGGGAGAGAGATTGACTCGGTGAAAATGAACAAGCGAAAAGAGGAGCGAGAGGGATCGAGTGGAGTCGAGGCGAGGCGAGGAGAGACAGAGAGAGACAGGAAAGATATGTTGCCGGTATAATAATTATTCGACGATAAAAGACGATCCCTTTTATCGAAACACCCAGTACACGGTCGTAACTCAAACGCGACTGTCCTGTCCGCTCCTGTCCGAGAGGTCGGCCAAGATTTTCATACCGGCCAAACTCGTCGCCTTGCTCTCGTCGGGGGATCGGGTAGCAAGAGGAGGGAGGGCCCCGTCTCTTCCCCCGTCTCTTCTTTCGACCGGTTCCCCTATGCAAACTCTGAAAAAACAATTGGCAGGACGACACGCCGCGAAACCGAGGTACAGGATTCGATTCACCCTTCGCGTGAAATCGAGGGACCGCAAAGGCTTTTTGGAGAGAGAGAGGAGGAACGGAAGGAGGAACCGCGTAGGAACGCGTTATTGAAGAAAGAAAGAAAAGGAGAGAAGAGAAGCTTGGCCGAATGGAATCAACGTCTCTCGACAAACGATCGAAAAGAAAAGTAGAGAGATTGCGTGGTAGAGTGCGTGCGTGGATGGTTCCATTTCAATTAAGATTCCGCTCGATTCGCTTACGACGACGCGTCCTTCCTTCCTTCCTTGGCTACGTGGCCGCAGAGGAGGAAGGTGTCCTCTCCTCTCTCGAGGCCACGAAATTTCCGGGATGCTCGATAACCTAACCATTAGGCGGGGGTGGTACAAGTACAGGAGGACATCCGTAGGACACGCACGGGTGTCGGACAAGGGCGGGCGGGTTATCGTGTGTGCCACGGATCATTACCCTGCGGGGCCAGCGGGGTAGGGATATGCAGTGTGTCCTCGCCTGAACTAAGATTAATCACTCCGGCCAGGCAATATCGGCCGGTATAACGCCGGCTGACGATAACTCGCGACACGTTCCCTGGGAGATAAGACGGCCCCGACACGATAGCCCCGTGGAATTTTCAAAACGCGGACACACCCTGCGATCGCCAGAGGAAAGGATCGCCTGGGGTAATTAACCGTGGCCGGCCATAGAAAGGCGTCACTCGGTTCAAACCATGTAGAGAAAAATGTAGAAAAATGGGAAATTCGTTCGCAGTTGGGATGGCGAGATGGATGGATAGGGACAAGTTTTTTTCTCTCTTTCTTTTTTTTCGAAGGAAGAAAATATTTCGATGACGCTTGGAAACGTTGGAAATGTTCGTCCTGTGAATAATTTGGAAACGATGCGTTCCCTCTTCTGCTTCCCGCGTCACTTCCAGGGACGTGATTTTGCTCGCAGGAGGTGTATTGTTCGGTGGTCTGGTCGAGAATTTGTTGCACCATGTACTCCAACAGCCCCTAATTTTCAAGCCGACGCATGCATCATTCCGTGGCTCGAGAAACTCGTTCTCTAAAAAACTGGGCTACGAGCCGAAATACCGGATACCAAAGTTGTTTTGTCGAGAGATCGATGCGCCGAGTTTCGATACTACGAAGAGGTTTATATATACACACACACACACTCCGTAAACTTTGAATTTTCGTCTTCTCTTTTCTCCCTTCTCTCGTTTCGTCTCGCACTGGTCGTCGCGAGCGCGACGACAGAAGAAAATCTTTCGCTTGGCGAAAATTTAATACAATCGTTTCTATTAAAATCGCTCGTTGCTTTATAATAATCTCTTTCCGCGATCTTACGACTGGGGGACGCGTTTTGTTGAAACGTTTCCCCCATTTGACGTCTGGCAACGCGGGGAGCAAAGAATCGCCGTCAGGAGCAGGCGATCGCGCGCTACTCTCCTCTCGGATAATTGTCACCAACAGGAAATTCAACCGGCGATAGCAACTTGCGCGATCGGTCCCGGTTTCCGTTCCATTATTTCTCGTAATGAAAGCACGGAAATAATAGAGGGGGATGGGAGAAAGTTTCGACTCGCCGCGCTCTCTCCACTATTGAAATAAATATTTTTGCTTCCAATCTTGGCCCACTGACCCAATTTTTCTTCCACGAATTCTCTCGAAGCGAGGCCAACAGAAGAAACCATAACATACCGCGGCGTTCTACGCGTAACGATAATATTTATTTCGATAATTATTTTCGATCGAGACCAACACCAGAGAATCGCATATTGGTTGTTGATCCGTGGCGATCCCCTCCCTCCATCCCCATCCCGGTCAAAGTTCCGATTGTAACGACGCGACGCAAAGATTTGCCAGACATTGTCTATTCGACATTCGAGATTTCCTTGATTCGAAACGTCTTTTCACCGGAGAAGAGGGAAGTAAAGTTTTGCATTTCCGCGAAATCCAGACGGGTGTAATCGCGATTCCCAGAAGAGGAACTCGGGAGACTCGTTCGTAAATTCCGTATTTCTCGCGAAACCTGGTGCTTCGAGGTGAGATTCGTCGTAAAGAACACCTGGCCGGCTCCGTGCGAGGGTCCGCCTTTCCTGGTAGACGCGTGTCCACGCATCGTCACACCTGCTTACGTAAAGCCCCGTTCGCATATGCGTCGCGGAGCCACATCCTTCCAGAACCTGGCACTCTCTCGTCGGCACGTTTTCACGCGTCGGAGGAACTTCCTTTTTCCTCTTCGCTCGTGTCGCCGGCTCGTCGCGGGTCCGTGGTCGTCCACCTTGAAAAAAAAGGATCGGGAGTGTGAGGGAACGCTGAGAACACAGCTTAAACGTTACGCACGAACGCGACCATCATCGCGGACCACGTTCTTCCTCCCTCCACCATCTCTTTTCGTCCCTCTTTTTTTTCCTCTTTATATATTATATATATATATACACACACACCTCGTCTCCAAGTTGAAGAAAGAGTTCTGGATGATGACGATGAATCTATCGTCCGAATCTATCGAAGAAACATCCTTCACGAATCTTTCTTTTCTTTCATCTTTTCCTCGTCTCGTATTTTTTCGTAACTCGTCGTCCTCCGATTCCATCCTCCTCCGAAGACGCGAGGATTGAAGCGAGGAGGTTGTAGACTCTAATTGACCCTAATCATTCCTAATTGGAAGTTTGGAACGGTAAGAGGATCAAGAGATCCTCTCTCTCACTCTCTCTCTCTCTCTTTGCGAGAGGAATTTCGTTGCGAGGAGATTGCGTTGTAATACGATCTTCGCGTTAGCCTCTCGAGTTATCGAGCCGAGTGGCACAGCATCCTCCGGAGAGCGTGCACGGGCTTGGCCCCCCCGATGAATGACAGCCTCATTGAGCAGGGGAGGGTAGCAGCGCGGCGGGGGTGTTCTCGAAACGCCCTCCAGCGGCTACCGGGCCCGAAAACTCGGTCCCACGCACCTGGGTCCCTTGCAAAAGGGGGCCTTGGTGGGTCCCTTTTGTCATGCTAATGCCACGCACTCCCTTCCCCCGCGGTTGCTCCCCTCCTCCTGTGCGCTACCCTCGTCGGGCGCAGCGACCAGGTGTTCGATCCTTGTGCCCGGAGGAGTTCCTCGGGACCCTCTGTCACCCGATCGCCACGGAGGGATCTCCGCCACGACGCTCGATCCACGACTCCGACCGAGAGAAACTGGGGAACTTTGACACGAAGGGGGGAGGGAAGGACAAGGGGTCGTGAGCACGCGCGAATTATTCCTGCCGGAATGGCGTCGGTGTGCGGAAAGACAGAGAGACTCTGCGTCGTCGTCGTCGTCGTCGTCGTGGTTGCGGTCGCCAACGTGTCTCCATCCGTTTGACAAGGGCTCGAGACTGTTTTACGAGACGAAAAGATTCAAATATTCTCCGTGTTTTAATGAGACGACGAGACGATCTTCCTATCCGTCGAAGCGAGGAAACGAGGAACCGCTTGTCGTCGAGGGGGAGGGGAAACGCGAGCCGGATCCACGTCGTGTCGCGGATAGGAGAAGCGAGCGCAACCTGTTGAAGCTAGAGGTTGGTTGGACGACGACAAGGGGTTGACAGGCTCCGCGAAAGTGGCGTCGCGGCCGTGGCGCGGTTTCCGGTGCGTCGCGATCTGTCGATGCCTTTTCAACCAGTCAATCGGCCTTCTCCGAGTTTGGCAAACGTTTCTCCTCTCCCTGTGTATCGACGCAACCCTTCCTCCCCCTCCCAAGTCGTGCAAAATCTTCACGATCGTGCCACCTCGACGTCGAAAACGTCTCGCGTACGAAAACGACGCCATCTTCTGTCTGTCAGGTATCTCGCGCTCGTATTCTTCTCTTCTATATATTATATATTCAATAAGGGTGTGTGTATATATATATATATATACACACATATGTATATAGGATGAGAGTCGTTTTGAGAGTCGCCACGTGTGGTGAGCCGACAAGCGTGCTTCGGATATCGTTGCCGAAGCATTCATAGAGGATTAGTCGGATCGTCGATCGTTTAGTACGGTGTTGAACAGCATCGATTATCTTGATTATTATTCAAATATTATTATTATTATTATTATTATTGCCACCCCGTTCACGGCACCCTAAAGTGTCGTAAAAGGAGAGTGAAAGGATCCGTCCGTGTTATAGTGTCTTTGCTCTCGTGTCGCAAGACAATTTATCGTTTTCTATTAAAATTCATCGTATCTTCTCCCCTCCGATAGAATCCGATAGAGGACGATAATAATTCCTCTTTCTCGTTTCGAACGAACAAGAAGAAGAAAAGGAAAGGTTGCCGAATCGAATGAGATTGACTCGTCGTCGATCGTGACGTATTTCTGTCTGGATTTATTTTCGGCAGAAAATAAAAAAACTCCTCCTCTCGAAATTCTTCTCTTTCTCTTTCTCTTCTTCGAAGATTCTTCGAATCCATCTTTACATCTACGCCACGCTCGTGTTCACAATCATTCATCGATTGATTCATTTCACTTCGAAAATCGTCCATCGTTTTCCAGGATTCGGCGATCAATTTTTAAATTCAAGAGAGAGGTCGGCTCCTCCACACGCGGAGGAGGCGGTTTATCGTCGGTTGGCAAAATCTTGATATTGGGAAGGAAATTCGAGGATGTAGCCTTTCCATTTTGCGCGGTGGGTAGCCGAGGATCGGGTGGTCTTTAGGTGGAGTTGGCTCCAGGGCAGAGACGGCAGGCGTCGCGGTAGCAGGGTTGGCTCCTACTGGCTCCTAATTGGGAGACCGGCAACTAACTCTCTTAATTACCGCCTCTACTTCCTCGCCTCTCCTCCGTCGGCCTCCACCTCCTGCTCCACCACCTTCTCGTCGACCTGTCTCCACCTACTAGCGTTCTCTCTTCGCCTCCTTCTCTCCCTCGCTTCTTTGCCGTTCCTTTCTTTCTCGACCACCTTTCTCCCTTTTTCCTCTTTCTCTCTTTCTTCGTCGCACGTTAGCTTCGCTTACTCGTTGCCTTCTCTCTCTCTCTCTCTCTCTCTCTCCCCCCCTCTTTTCGCCAAAGGGGAAGCTTGAAAGCTCTGAGAAAAGTTCCGCCGACTTAATTACATGGAATAATCGTAGGAGCACGGAACCTGGACCGAGGTTCGCTGCGTCCATTCCCACATTACGAGATTTCTGATGTGCCACAAAAGGGCCCTTTCCCTCGATGGTCGTCTTGCACAGGGCGTTTCTACGTTCCTTCCTCCTTGGTTAGCCGGAGACGAGGGAGTCGATTAGGAAATCCGTGCCGTTTTTCGCGTTAGAATTTTCCTCCTTTTCTTTCTTCGTCCACGGATGTTTATGCCCGTCCCTCTCTTCTTCGAATCAAAGGCGAAAAAAGAAAGAAAGAGAAGAAAAAAGGAAAGAGCCGCTCCTCTGGAAAAAAAGGAGAACATCATCGTCATCATCATCATCATCATCATCATCATCATCGTCATCCTCCCCCTTGGGAAAAAGGAGTACGTGTGAAATTTTCACAATGATGATCACGACTGTCAAAGTTTGCAACTTGTTCCGGGGATAATGTCTGTTTCACTGGCAAACGGTTGTTGCTGCAATCGCGTATCTGACACACGCTGAAATCAATGTAACATTCGGGCGCATTCCGATTCCGGCCTGCGATATTTACACCGATGTTGCGAATTCCATCCTGCAAACATCGTGAAAGTTACCTCCGTTCCTCTTTGTACAACATCGCACGCGTACAACTCACCATCTCGTTTCACCGGTCAACCAGAGTTTCGCGCAACTCTTTCAAACCCTCCTATCTCGAGAAAAAAAAAAAAAAAAAGAAAGAAAATAGTCAAATAGGAATCAAAACGTTAAACGTTTCCTGCTGAATACAATCCCGATCCTGCCTCTTTAAATATCCTCGCTTCGTTCACGCACGAACGGGAGGGTGTTGAGATTCTTCTTTATTTTTCGATGAATCTGGATCAAGCGGGCGACGAGGGATCGACGAGAAGAATTTCGTCGTTCAACGAGGCAAGTAGCGGTAAAGTTCTCGTTACGCGTCATTGTTGTTGTGGAAAGGTTGAATAAGGTGCGAACGAGAGAAGCGGCGGGTGTCGGCGGGTGGTTGTTGTAATCTTGAGAAATCTCCAGCTGCCCGTCGACATCTTCATCAACATCTATCCGCCAACGTACGAGGATACCTCGCCTCGTCTTACTTCGATTCTAGATCGCGCGGTGGGTTTCTTTCTCACGCACACATGAAAGATCCTCCCTTACTCTCACGAAAAATACACCAAGATTTACCGATAATCTCCCTTTGTCCCGTGCCAAGGGGACAGGATCTCCTCACCTTCTTCGCTAAAAGAAATAGGATTCTTTTCGCCACCTCCGCGATCTCGATCTAACTAACGATCGGAAGAATCGATCATCGTCGAAAAAAAAAAAAAAGAAGAAAACGATTGGATTAATTTTCCTTTCGGGTCGATCGTTCGCATTGGAACCGCGAAACGGACGAAAAGTCGGTGTCTCGCGGAATCTCATCGTGCTCTAGTTGGAAAGCGTATACGGAAGGACGTATATGTATCTCTGTATAACGCGCGTACAGTTAAGCTTTTCACGTCTCGCGAAGCAGCCGCTATTCCTGGCTTGGTCGATACGAGAAGGAGAGTCTCTCCTCTCCTCTCCTCTCTAGGATCACCGTATCCCTTGCCCTCGTTCTCGGTCCCTCTCGCGGGAACCCCTGCCAGGGGCCGACAATAGGCCGCAGTAGTTCTCATTTGATTAATAACCCGCCCACAATGAGCACTCCCAGTGACTCTCAGTTGATTAACGATCGTGGTGGAATCGCGATGACGGCCGTTGCGCGATCCACCGTGTGCCGTGCCTCGATCGATCGGATCCGTGCATCGATCGAGGTTCTCCTCCAATTTTCCCCGTTTTTCTCGCCGAAGAACAGAACAGGGCGGAGTACCGGCTATAGAGCCTTTTCATCCCGAAAAAATAGCGAGGCTTGTCGTTCGTCTCCCCGTTCGGTGGTCCGGTTTCCAACGAGCGTATACAGCTCGATCCGAAGCGGACGTTAAACGAGAAGCACCTGATGCTCCTCGCGGGGTACACAGGTAGACGGAACTCGTTCGCAGCATATTAAATTATACGACCGTTTTTAACGGGCCTAATAAATACTTGGCCCCGGATAGAGGGAGATTACTTCTTGCCGCTCACCCTTGCCCCACCCTTGGGCCTCCCGGAGGGAAACTTTTTATTGGCGTTCAAAGAAATATCAATCTTGGAGCCGGGTGTATTTACTACGTCGAGCACGCGTACTCGAAAGATCCTAGAGACGAATACTAAACGATTTGCCTGATGCCTCGCATGATTCGTATTCGAACTTCTCGTATTCCGAAATTGGAAATTTCTGGAGAAAAGTCTCTCTCTCTCTCTATCTCTCTCTCTCTCTCTCTCTCTCTCTCTCTCTCTCTCTCTCTCTCTCTCCTTGAAGTACGAAGAGAGATAGCATAGGTGGAGGAAGAATCGCGGCGTGCGAATCGGATCGATTCGTCGGTCAGATTTCCAGTGCGGAGATCGGAAGAGGGAAGAGAGGAGGAAAAGGTAGGTGTCTCGTGAACGACGAGGAGCTTTTTTTCAAAGCGTTTCTCGTCGTGCACCGTCGAAGGGGGAGAAGAGGCGCCCCTTCCCCTCGAAACGCGAGCTAAGATGGCCGCCCTGGGAGCGTATCCTATGTCGTGGGAACGTTTTTACCAACTGGAGCACGACGGAGCCTTGGACGAGAGAGGGCTCGCAGGAATCCGAGCAGGTAGTCTCACGTGCACGGCTACCTACCCCGCTTGTGAGAAAAATCGTTTCTCCCTGTCGCTGGATTTGCGATGGCGGCGGCTCGTCGTCCTTCCTGGGATTTGGTCCACGACCAAAATACGTTTGCCGCGTACCGCGTCCTTCTTTCTTCTTCGTACATACGGGAAATTCACACCCCGTGGATATTCCCGTGGACATTCCTGGAAACGAAACGATCTTCTTCTTCGCAGCCCGTGAATATTTCCAGATTTATCTCTCGATCCTCGAGTAAAATTTTCGCCTCTTTCGTGGAACGTGTAAGAGAAAACTCGCAAGAGAGAGAGAGAGAAAGAGTCGCGCGTAGTATCTTTCCGTATCCCGGCAATTTGGCTTCGTTTCATTTTTGTCATCGATGCGGAAGGGGCGTCGACCGGAGGAGGGAAAACCGCTTCCATCCTTCGTTCTTCTTCGTCCTTCTTTCTTTCTTTCTTTCTTTCCCAGCGCGAACAAAAACGGGAATTTCGAAACGAAACGAATTAACAAAGTCGATCAAACTTGAATATCAAAGCGGGGAGGAGGGAGAAGTGGAGTCCCTCGAGGAACGAAACTGCCTCGCGCGGGACGGGGAGGGAAGGGTAGGGAAATTAAACGATTTACCTGCTGCTCAACGACCGCGACGCGCGCGGATTCGCGCGCCTCGGATTGCTTCGTTCTCGCGGGACGAGATTTATCCACGGCGAAAGGAACGGGAGACGGAAGAAAGGAATGGTTGCAAAGGTGGTGGTGGTGGTGGTGGTGATGGTGGAGGATCGTGGAGGAGCCGTGGGTGGAATTGTGTTTCGGCGATTCGATCGATCCCCGCGGGAGGCGGCGGGAGGGGGAGGGGGTGCTCGCGACTTTGGAATCGGGGGCGAGGATCGACGAGCTGCTGTGCTCGGGGAACCCCGGGGACAATAAATCGGTTTCACGCGGCGGTACAATGACGGCGACAATTAGCACCGTCGACACTAATTTGAACTAATTAACGGCAGGGATATGGCAGCGAGAGAGAGAGAGAGAAAGAGAGAAAAAAAATAAGTTTGGAGGAGCCAAGGGTGGTGGGACAATGGTCGTGGCGCGTATCGGTGGGATCATCGACGATACGTTCCTCGTTATTAATAAAATGACGCCACGACTCGATGGATCGGTCTAATTAAGGGTGAGCTGACAATTATCGATATATTCCGAATTCGAGGGAATTCGAGGTGGCACTTTTCTTGCCACAGGGGGCAAGTGGGAGGAAGAAGGGGAGGGGGTGGAAAACGAGCGTTTCGCCGTCCTTCGAATCGATACTTTTTTCTTCTTTTTTTTTTTTTTTTTCTTCTCTCCCTCCCTCCCTCTCTTTTCGCGATCCTGCTCGTTTCCGAGGCGATACACGCGCGCATGGTAACGAACGATGGAGTGGTGGAGTCAAGGTGGAAAAGGTGGAGGCCGCGATGCGCAGCGTCGAAATGATTAGAACGGTCGAGCAGGTCGGGGCGCCATTGAAATATTTGCTGGAAATTGATTATCGTGGTTGCCGAATGCCGCGATATGGAGATGACTAGACGAATCGGTTTTACTCGCACAATCGCGTTAATAAATACCGCAGAGACCAATCCCCGCTAATTAATGCAGATCCGCGAGCGCGGATTATGGAGAATTTGCGTTATTTGACGTTGAACGATAACATCAATGCAGTTCGTTTCATCCACGCGATAAAGAATCTCGGTTTATTGCGCCTCGCGTGTGCTCGTTTGTCCCGCGCCGCCACGGCCCAACCACTGCTATACTATTATAGTTTAGACTCGTGATTACTTCTATCGGCGAGTATCCTCTCCGAATATCGATCTCTCTCTCTCCCTCCCTCCCTCCAATATTCGATTCGACCGATCGAAAAAAAAAAGGAAGAAAAAAAAAAAACGATCCATCCATCGATCTCCGGAGGATCGTTTTATCGATCCTCGAGGAAAAAACCGCGTGGACAGATCCACGAGCCAGCAGACACGCAGAGGAGAGCAATCGTGGCGAGGAAGGGAGCCGTGTATAGGAGGCTGGCTGGCCTGTCTACCGGAGGCGGAAAATCTCGGCGGATCGCGGGCGGCTTCCGGCGGCGGCGCGGAGGGAAGGGCGAGCGAGATGGAAAAAGAGAGGAGAGGCGGAAGAAGCGGTAGACGAAATGTAAATCCAGTGGCGGTGGTGTGGCGCGGCACGAACGGGGGGTCAGGGGGAGGGGTGGAACGATGCTTAAATTTCCGATATTTTAACCGGCGGCCGCAACTTACTCGTGCAACAAGTCCTTTCTCCTCGGTTGCCTCTGAAAGCCCGGCTAAGTAATTTCGGTTACGCCATCCGACTCGCGGCTTCCGCGCTCCCACAGACGGTTTACCAACCCCCCTCGCGACTTTCCTCCCTTTTCCCGCGTTTTATCCGCGTTCCCTCCCTCCCTCTTTCTCTCTCTCTCTCATCGTTTGTTTTCTCGTTTGTCCACTCGCGTCATCGTTACTGCTGCGTACCGATACCGTATCCATATTCTTTTCTTCTTATCATCTTCTTCCAAAAGAAAAGTTCTCGAAAAGATCATCTCTCGATCGTTTCACTCTTAACCGATTTCCATTATCATAAATGATGATGATGATGATGATGATGATGATGATGATGATGATGATGATTCGTTCGATGATGAAAGAAGAAAAATAGGAAAGGGAAATCTCGCGTGAAAAATTTCATCTTGCGGAAACGTGGAAAGAAATTCGAAAGGGGAATTCCGCGGTTCAGGCATCGAGCTTGTCGGTCCAACTTGTTCCCGAAACTCGGATTAACCGGTGGAAGTTGGATGGCAGCGGTTGAGAAGCAAAGTTCTCCATTACGCGTCTTCTCCTCCTTCGCCTGCCTGCCCTGTTCCTGTTCCTGTTCCCTGTTTTCCCAGCGATCGCGTGTGGTGGTGGTGAGGCGCGAGCTAGTACGCGAAAGGGGAACAGATGTAGTGGCAGCTCGGTGTTTAGGGATAATTGCGATTGGTCGAGAGGGTCGAGAACTCGGGACGCTGCCACGCCATGTGTCTACCGAACTACTTGAAACTTTGCACGACGAGAGCCTCCTGCTAATAGCGGTCTCTGGAACACCTCCACCCAGGCAACCGACCAACACATTCGCCCGCGTGTTTCACGCGTCACGGATCGCGTTCGACGCCATCTCCCTCATTCGAGAATACCCACCTAGCCGATAGGAAATGGAGATACATTTGCGAGATTGATGCTCTTCTTAACGATATTCGTTTCTTTTCCTTTCCGATCGTGAAATTTCTCCCATGGATGGATGGATGGATACGTACGTTTGTATCCATCTTTTCCCCTTATTCTGGAAATTAATGCCACGCATTCGTTGTTTGGATCGCTAGGAAGACAAGATTGTTTGGACAATGGAACATTGACGGATATTTCTTAGATGAATTATTCTATATTTCGAGGAAATATATAATCTTTATTCTCCTGTGCAATTGCGAATTGATTAGATGGAATTAGAGTTTTTATCGATTAGATTTCCTGGTTCGATCTCCCCTGTTCCAAGATGGCTCCATGATATATATATATATATACTTACGCATGAGGATACGCGAGAACAAAAGAATCATCTTCTCTGCCGTGATTCCTTTGATTCAACGACAGCGAGCACCAAAAAAGAAAAAAAAAAAGAAGCAAGAATTATTCAAAAAATCAGGCAAAGGAGAAAATTTTCAAGGTAGAAAGGATTGGTGTCAGCGTATGAACTCGTTCACAGATCCAGCCGCGAAATTGAGATAATTAAGATTCCTCTCGTCGTTACCATCCCGTCGAAATCTGCATGATTACGCTCCGCGGCACAGGTGGCGGAAAAATGTTGCGCGCCAGGCTGAAAGTGAATACCCGTGCCCGTAGTCGGCAATTTATTTCGCTAATGCAACCGTGACGAATCCATCCGACGACGCGAGGCTACTAAGAAAGAAAGAAAGAAGAAAGACGAGTCGCGGTGGAACGAGGGAAAGAGGGAGAAAGAGAGAGGGGAAGAAAAAAAGGTATCTCTCCCCCGTGTGCGCGCAGAATGCATTTCGCGCGGACCGACTCGTCTGGTCTGGCTTTCGAAAACCTCGTCGCTTCTCGTATCTCGCGATATCTCGCGGAGAATTACCAGCCTTCCTCGTTTTCGAGGAAGAATCATTCCTCTCCCATATTTATCCTCTCGTCTGAAAAAAATCCCAGGATTTGATGATCGATCGGAATCGTTCGTTTCGCGACATGAAACGCAAAGGAAAAGAGAGAGGGAGAAAGAGAGAAAAGAAAGAAAACAAGGGAAGAAGAAGGAGGAGACGAAAGAAAACGCGGCGAGTCGTGATTATTTAAAAAATAGCGAGGAAATTGCTTTTCCTACGGAGTCAATGAATGTTCGATGCTCTCGCCGAGATCCGGCGAAACAGGTCAATGCACCGATCTACCGAAGCTTGGGTAACGGCGAGAGCAAACGTTTGCCGTTACCCAATCAAGCCAGCATAATACCGGTCTCGTATACGCGCGGCCAAACAGCCTACGGGGGTTTCACGATACACCATATGTACCAACACACCCTCGTGTTTGGCCGCGCCATTGGAACCCCCCCTCGTCGGTAGCCGCGATTCGAGTTCTCGAGGAACGAGCTCGAGGCTGGCGGGATCGACCACCACCTGGGCGCGCAGGTTCGTTTCGAGTGTATGTGTGTGCGCGCACATACGATTGTGCGTACATATTGCACGCGCGCGCGCGCGCTTGAAACTCGCGCGCACGCCACGAGCAACGCCAATATTTTGCTAAGGTTATGTTTGCTGGCCGGCTGATGTACTGGCACAGATTGGATTTGAAGTTTATAGGGCGGAAATTCTTTGGGGAGGGCTTGCCTCCCCCGGGACTTCACAAGGTAAACGCGAGCTCAGCGACGAAATTCTTGGGGAAGCTTGGTTCGGTAGCCGGGGGGCGTGCTAGTTAAAAATTCATCGCGCTAAGTAATTCTCTTCGCCTTCTTTTCGACAAAATGTATTAATACGTTGGATCCCTTTCTCTCTCTCTCTCTCTCTCTCTCTCTCTCTTTTTCTCTCGAGCGTACCGAGAATCGAAGTTCGTCTCGAATATTTTTTGATATCGTTAACGTTGGAAGAATCGAAACTAGGGACGGAGGAAAGGAAAAAAAAAAGGAAAAGAAAAAGAAAAAGAGAGAGGCGAGGAATTAGAAATGCAGAGCCACGTTCTCGAGGAGATATTAAGCCGAGTCTTTAGCTTGATGGATGAAACGGGACTTAGGTTGCCAGCCGGTGTCCGTGTCCGTGCCCGTGCATCATCAATAACTCTCCCTCTTCCTCTCTCTCTCTCTCTCTCTCTCTCTCTCTCTCTCTCTCCCCTCCCTCCTCGCGTGCGGAGGAGTGTGATCGCGACACAGTCTCCTCCGGATCCTGTAGGCCCGTGAAAACGGGTCGGCGGGATGTTTAATGCGAGCACGGGGCGATGCGTGACCCTGGGGCGGATCGAAGGTGTAACTTTCGGACGGAGAAGAGGCTGGCTTGTGATCTCTCTCTGTGTTCGTTAGTCTCACTTGTCATTTGTCAGGAATACGTGTCTAATGACGGCAGCCGCGTGATTATGAAATAATGGTACCTGTCGGCCCTCTTGGTGATGATGGAGCCCGGCTCTCGTCTGGAAGCCGTTAATGGCATCGCGTAATCGTCGTCGTTAAGTCGACTCGCACGTTACGCCGTTATCTCTGCCCCTTCCCCTCCCTTCTCTCCCTCCCATATTTATTGGACCGAGTGCGTTTCTCGCTCGCTCTCAATTTCGACACACGCGTGTCACACTCGAGGAAGGGGGAGGGAGAGGAGAGAAGAGAGGAAGAAGAGAAAAATATACGAAGACAATGGACGGGAAGTTGGTACGGACGAGGCGTAGGTAAATTGGACAGGTACACATTTTTACGACCTTCTTTCACCGCGATACGACACGCAAGGAACGAAACGAGCCTGGCACGAAGAAGAGGCAAGGAGGAAAAGGATTGAAACAAAGGATTCGCGATTGTCCGGGGAGGAGAGAAAAGAGAGAGAAAGAGAGAGAGAGAGAGAGGGGCAGGGAGGTAGGTGGTAGGGAGGCAGGCAGGCAGGCAGGCGGGCGGGCGGACAGAGTTTCCTCCCGCGAAATGATTTGGAGAGAGTAGGAGAGGAGAGAAGCGATGCACGCGGCACCGCGGTATAATTACTGGTCGTATGTATCAGACACGCAATCAAGAATGAATTATCGCGGAACCACGCCTCCTGCCAGCGCTCAACCGGGCACAACAATGCCGGCGCATCACGAGCAGCGACCCGGCTGTCGATGATGTGTGCTAATAGTCCCCCCCGTGGTTTTCGCCCACATAGTATCCAGATCCCGTGACACGATTTTTTCTTTCTTTCTTTCTTTTCTCTTTTTTTCTTTTCTTTTCACGCCTCTGGCCCGCGGCCGTTCGCACCACTCTATTCCTCTATTCCTCGCCGCGCCTAAACCGCCCCTTTTCGTTCGTACGCATATACGATCGTTTCCCGATGATTTCTCAGATCCATGTTAATTCAGAGGATATTGGGATTAGGATAATCGTCGATTAGGAACGATCATATACGTTCGTAAAATCGTGTACGCTCGAGCGAGCGTTGAATGGATGAGCGTATAGGGCGGAAGGAAATAAGATATTTAAAATTGTACGGAACGTCCGCCGCGCGGATTATTGATTTCGATTAATTTCGGGGGTTGAGAGAGAGAGAGGAAAGAAGAGAGAGAGAGAGTTTCGATCGAGAGGAAGGAAGGAGGGGATGAACGAATGCGACCGTAAAAATGGAACGATATTTAATTCGACGTAACGAGAACGCCGTGTTTCCTCCGTGCCTCGGGGAGAGGGGGAGGTGGGAGATAATTAATTGATCGTTTAATCGGGTTTCAAAATTGTTTAATCCGCCAGCGATAATTTCATTCGATATTCATAATCTAATTTATTAGTCCGGATACGCGATGAATTCGAAGGCACGAAATATTCGCTGCGAAACGATTTCAACGAATATGATATATATTTTTACTCGTTCCATTCGTTCCGTTGTGACGAAACATCGCGACGTATTATACATCGCGGGGATAACCAACGAATTCCCCCCCCTCTTCTTCTCCTTCTTCTTCTTCTTACCAGCCAGAGAGTAAGCCAGCGTAGCGTAACGAACCGCGTCCAAAAGGTGTCCTCAAGGGTTTCGGGGAGAAGAAGAAGAAGGAGAGGAAAAAAAAAAAGAAAAAAAAAAAAAAAAGGACCACGGCCGGGTTCCACGCCAGCTAGAAATCCCTCCTAGATTTTAGGACCCACCGCTTTTTCCCCATCATCTGGAACGCTGCCGGATGACCCAGGCAAGTCTCGACCCATAAAACCCGAAATAACTCTTAGTCCGGGGCCACCTCCTCCGCTCCACCACCCTGCTCGGACAATATCAAAGGAGGGGGAGGGGGTGGGGCGGGAGTCGCGTACAGGAAAGGAGAAGGAAGGGTGGGCACGTAATAAATTCGCAATTTCCTTATTACGGGTAATGCCCCGGTCGGTGGGCGAGCTCGCATAAATATCCCCGGTTCCGGTGATCCTGCGACTTCCGGTCAGCCGCAATGACTTATCCCGCCAGTCGAAGGGTGGATACAGGGGGAGGAGGGTGGGAGCGGCCAGCCCAGCCAGCGAGGCGGTGACCGGGGGGTGAGACGGGGGCGGCGGCGGGGGTGCAGGTTTCGAACTGGTTTCGCAAAAGAGGAGGGCGATGCTCGCGATGGAATTTGTCCCCGACGGTTCCGCCCTCCTGGATGACCACTGATAAATTTACTAGTAGTACTACTACTCCTCCTTTCTGCTCTCTTTCCGCTGTCGCGCTTGTCTCCTCCCCCCCTCCTCCTTTTTCCTCATCCACCCCTTCATTTTCCTCTTTCTCCTCCTCGTTTCTTTTGCACAGCTTCGCCCCAACTGTTGGCTCGTCGTCCTTTTCCTCTCATCGCCGTTCGATGTCACGTCGATGTGATTTTTCTTTTTCTCTTTCTTTTTTTTATCGGGGTGTATATCTCGTTTCCTCTCGATGCTTCGGAAAGGGAAATTTTCAAAGCGTGTTTAGCACGGCCAAAGTTTTCCTCGAAAACGATGCGAAAATTCGTGGGGGGGAGGGGAAAAGGAGGAGGAGGAGGAGGAAGGGGGTTCGATCCGGTGGCGACGTTTAGAAAACCGCGGTGGGTTCCTTCGGTTCGGTATCGGTTTTGTTTGTCCCATCGTTTCCACGATTCCCCTCGTGGACGACAGAAGTTGGAAAAAGCGGAGGGAAAACGCGAGAAACCTGCAACCTGGCGTTCCTTTCCCCCCGCTCCAACGTCGGTGGGGCAAACAGAGGAGAAAACTTTTCCATATGAGAAATTGTGCTCGAACCGGCTTTACCGGAAATTTTGGACCGTTCCTCTTTCGCTCCCTCTCTCTTTTTTTCCACCCCCTCCTCCTCTCAGTCGTCCCCGATACACTTTGAGACGCGGAGTTTAATTCGTCGAGTGGCTTTGATCCTCGCGTCGTCACTAGCGAGCAGCAATAACCTTAATTGCTTTCTTTCCGTTCGCTTTATTTTTCATCGGTGCATTAAAACTTTCCCTTCCCTTAATCGAAACGAGGGAAAAACTATTTTTCCGCATCTTATCGATAATTAATCCGTCGACCGGTTCCCGATTGATTGCCGGACCGTGACGAAATAGAAGCGAAAAGAGAATAACTCGCGCAATAACGACACTCCCCCTCCCTTTAAATAATAATAAAATCTTTCGAAACGAGCCGCGAGATAAGTTGACGCTATTTACGGGTTAGATCTATCTGGCGAGCGTTTGTTTCTCAAACGAGGTTATAACGAGTATCCCAGGGCCGCCGTAAAATTTCACCTCGAATCGGGGAGAGAGGGGGGCTGTCCGAGCTCGCGCATCCCCCGTTAAATTACCCTTCGTTGTGCTGCGAGCAGTTTCCATAAAACACCGGGCATATATTTATCCACGCTATCTCTCCCCAAGGTACGATCGTTCCGACAATCTGTTTCGTTTATCGCACCCACCCCCTCCACCGAGAGGATCCTCGCTCCCCTCGCCCCGCCACCGATCCGGAACTCGCTTCCGTCACGCCTAAACATCCGGTCGAAAATGATTTCTTTTTTCCTCCCCTTTTTCTTTTCTTTCCTTTCCTTCTTTCCTTCTTCTTCTTCTCTTCCTTCTTTCTCCTTTTCGTGCAATCTCTCGCCCCCTTAAATCTGTCTTTCGACCCCGATGGTTTCCATTCGATGGTCGAATGAAGAAGGAGATCATCGGGTGAAAAAAAAAATGGGTGTCACGCTCCAATAAAACAAGCAATATCGCGATGTCCCGGGGCCAAAAGATGTCCCCGGGTTATCCTGCGGGGGGTCCTGACGACTCCCCCGGTGCGCGTCCCAAGGTATATTGCTCCCGGATCATCGCGCCTGCATCGCATTACGGGGATGATATCACCCCTTTTTTCCACACGTACGGACGACGGGCACGCACACGCGCCGACTCATATTCTTCCCGGGCACAATGCGGGATCGCCGTATGAGAAACGTGCGGCCGTCTGCGAATTTTCGCGGAATCGCGTATATTGCGTGCCTCGATATAATCCCTTTGTACCGATTCCTTCGATCGGCGCGAATTACGGAATCCTCTATCGCATCGCTCAATCGTTCAGATCGCGATTTTTCTTTTTTTTTTTTTTTTTTAAAAAAAAACGTACCAGCTCTACGAGATTCTACCGTACCGATTTACGTATTGCACGGATACGTGTACGGTTACATTACAAAATGGCGAAATAAATCGGTGTAAAAATAGAAAAGAAAAAGGACAAAGGATGATTCTCTCCTTTGGAAGGAGAAAGAAAAAAAGAAAGAGGAAGAAGAAGAAGTAGGAGGAGGAGGAGAACGAGGAGAAAGGGGAGTGTGCGGGATCGACGATGAACTCTGGGACGCGGCGGTTTTACCAGTCTAATGAATCTTTTCAATTAGAGAGGGGATTGGAGGTTGGAGAGAGGGAGGAGGAGGAGGAGGAGGAGGAGGAGGAGGAGGGTGGAATACGATCGAACCGCGCGTTTCATTAAAGGACGCTCGCGTGCAATCGATTCATGCACGTCCCGCGGAGCGATAAATGCCCTCGACACAGAAGGACAATCGCTTCGACGTGGCGCAGCCATTGATACCTTTAGGGAGGGGAGGGGTGGGGGGTGGCGGCTGGTGGCAGGAAGGAAGGAAGGGAGACAAGGATGCGAGGCCAGCCATTGGGATAAAGGCCCGATCACGCGTGTAACGCGCGGATTATTAATCGCAGAATAATTTGACGCCCCGGCGACAGAGGCGGTGATGCGCCCCCTCCCCCTCGCCCCGCCACCGCCTCTGCCACCCTCCGCCACCCTTCTTCATCTACGACGGAGTGGATGAAACCAGCCACCTCCAGCCACCTCCACCGTGGCGACGTGGAACGGTTCGGGCCCCAGTTATTGGCTTCGCAGATTCGCGCTAATGTGTCTTCCGATAGTTCATAACGCTCGATGCCTGGAAACGGGCAGGATCGTGTTTCGACCCCTCTCTCTCTCTCTCTCTCTCTCTCTGTTGTCTCTTTCGCTGCATGATCCGTGCTCACGGAGGTTCACGGAACCGTGAACTCGTAAACCGGTGTTCCTCTGAGTGGAAAACGTATGGGGTTGGGGCGAAGAAGTTTCGAGGAAGAAGCTTGGTTACCCGTTGGTGTTCGTTGAAACTTTTCGGATCGAGAGTTGATCCGCGCTATTCTTTCTTTTTTTTTCAGAGAGAGAGAGAGAGAGAGAGAGAGAGGGAAAGAAAGGAGAGAGGGGTGGAAGCGAAGCTCACCGAACTCGAGTTTCGAAGTTTCCCTCGGAATTAATTCGCGTTTATTCTTTTTTTGTTACAGGAACAACGTTGTGATCCGGCGCTGTTGATGAAAGAGAATGGAGATGTAAGTAACGTTTTATTTTTTATTTATTTTTTTTTCATCCAAATTCGTATACTCTCTCGTCATACTCTTTGGAACACGAGGAACTTCGTTCGCTGATCGATCTCTCGCATCTGCCCGATAAACTTCTCATTGGAAAAGCAAATTTATTGGAATCGTTGTGCGGATTTAATCATTGCCAATCGTTTTCCAAGAGTTACATTTGAATATGAAGATATCGAAATATGTTATACCTTCTTTCGAAAGGAGAAGAAGACGTAGCATTATGTCGCGATGTGATAGATTAGCAAACACGGAAACAGCGAATCGGATTTTTTTTCCTCGAGGAAAACCTTCTCGCGAGCAGGGACGTTATGAAACGTAAACCTGGCACAGAGATAGGATTCTATTGGCGAGGAGGGAAGAAGAAAGGAGAGCGAGAGAGAGAGAGAGAGAGAGAGATCCAACCCGATCCATAATCCCGACGGAAGCCGCGAGCGAAGGTGAGGAGCGTGGAGGCGAAGGAAAGCGAGGGAGGCTAAAGGGTAAGCAAGCGAGCCAATGTTTAATGGAGGCTTCCCGTCGGCCGCTTCTTCTTCTTCTTTCGCCGCGTCTTCGCGGCGATGTCGGTGGCAGTCGAGGTTGCCGGTGGAGGCGGTGGACACGTCATTTATCTTTTACCCTTCCTCCCGCTGGAGAGCACGTTCTCCACCTCTCTGCCTCCTACCTCTCTGCCCACTGCCACTCTTGGTGGCGCCATCTTGGCAACTCCCACTCTCCTTTTCTCCTCTCCAGCTCTCTCTCTTCGCCCTTCTCGCTTCTCCGCCGTTCGTCTCGCACGCTCTCTCGCTATACACCTCTCTGTCCCCGTTTGCCTCCTTCTCTCGCCTCGGACTCTCCCTAACGTGGAACAACTCTCCGCTCTTCTCTCTCTCTCTCTCTCTCTCTCTCTCTCTCTCTCTATCTCTCTCTCTCTCTCTTCTTCCCTCTTCCTCCTCGGCCTTCTCTTTGTTTCTCTCGTTTTCCGCCTCCATTCCATCCTCGCCTCGTCCCCTCGCCACGGACCGCCTCACGGAACCCCCCTTCGCTTCGCCGGCTACGGCAACAACCGTTTCCCCTGCGTCTTAAGCTGCGTGCCTGGAATAGTTGGCAATTATTCGGCACAGCCCGGCGATCCCCTTTTCTCCGTTCTATCGCTCCAGGTACTACCCGCTACCTTACCTCTTTGCACACACCTCTTTGTTTCATCCACGCTTCTTTCACTCGCCTCGTCGACATCGATAAGACGTCCGTGAGATGGATGGAGCGGGATCGGCGAGGTGACACCGCGCGATGAATATTTATATCGATTTACGATACCTGTCCTTCCCCTGTCTCGTGTTTCATTTCTCGCCGATATCCTCCGCGACAAGAGGAGAGATCTCGCCTATTCCTGCTCGCGGAAAATCGTGAAAAATTTCTTTCTCTCCTCTTCTAAATGCCGCTTCCCCCCTCCCCCCTTTACTGTTCTAAAAATGCCTCCCTCGTCTCCCTCGTCCAATAGACCCTTAGCCGGCTAATTCGGGCGCAAAACTCGAAAATTCCCCGAAATTGTCACGGCGAATCCATCGAATCAATTCATCCCGGTGGCGCTCGAAAAAAAAAAGGGGGGAGAAAAAAGGAAAAAAAGGGGGGTGGGAAGGGGGGAGGTCCTTTGGGTCGCGTAGTTTCCAAAGCGATAACGAACCTTTGCCACCGGTATCGAGGCCGAAGTTCGTTAAAATCCGCGTGACGGTGGGTGGTGACGAGCGCGCGGGAGTGCAATTATACGACGTCCTTTTTTAATCGGGCCAGGACACGGGGTTACCGTTAATTACGAGCGCGCGGGCACAGGACGATGCGAATTTCGAATTACCCGTGGATAGGCTTTGTTCGCCGCTTTGCCATTGTGCCGGCCTCCCCAACCCCTCTGTCCACCCAACCACCCCCCCCTTCCGATGGCTTTAAAACCATCCGCTACTGGTAAACGCGTTGCAAACGAACTTTCGACCACCATTGTCGACCGCCTCGATGCGCCGCGGGATTTTAATCGCGGCTGCGCGCCCAAATTTCCCGCTCGCGGCTCCGTGAAAACGCGCCCGCCGCTCTGATCGATGCGCTCGCCGATGCGTGGATCCGTGCAACGTGCTTTGATACCCGGGACGCAGAGAGGCGGCCGCGGCGTACCGTGATTTTTAATTGGAAATTATATCACGAGGAGTAAACGCGTGTCGATCGAACGAATTCGCGTGGATCGTGGATCGATCTCGATCGATCGATGAAGAAAAATTACTATTGGTATTCGAACCGCGTATTTAGTTTCGTATCGCGTGGTTGGGATAGCCATCTTGTGATTCATCTTGTGAGCAACAGAGGTAAACGGTTCATCCGGAAATTGATTCGATGTCAGAAACAAAATTAGAAATTACGATTCGTACAAATTTCCCTCCGATCTTTCTGATTACCCTTGTGGAAGAAGATAGTTTAATTCATACGGATTTTTTTCTCCTTTCCAATCAAATAAACGATTCGAACACGTTTGAAAAAAAACCTCGTTAGAATTTTTTCCTCCCGCGATAATAGTTTACGAATAAATACAAAGTCGGGCGAATTAAATAATTCTCCGTTGTTGTATCTCTCTGCTTGATCATCGCGACGATCGAAGTAAGAAAAAACAAAAAAAAAGGAGCTGAAGAATCGCGACACGGAAAAAAAGAAAAATAAATCGGGTCCGCTCGGCGACGGCGGAGAGCTGGATCACGAGTTTCTCCACAGGTTTCGCAAGTCGGTATTCGGTAGTCGGCGCACGTAGCCCAGGGCCCCTCTCGTGGAATATTAGCTGGTAGTTGGTTCGAGCCAACATTGGGTCGAGCTCGCGAACGACAGACGTGCATACCGTATTAAGCCCCCGGGGACTTTGCCGCCGCGTTACCAAACACCGACACGCTCCGCGTCGGCCAGCTCCAACACGCGCGCTGCCGGGCGTACGTACGCGGCAGGCCGTGAGACTGTCTGCTGCTGCGCGCCGCGTATATCGGCGCACCGTGTGCAAATACTCCGGTATTCATGAATCCCGGTGCTCGGCCACAGGAAATGCACGCTCGACCACCGCGAGACCGCCTCTTACCCACCGCTTCCACCCACCCCCGCGAAACATAACCTTGATCGGGTGGACGTGACGACGGCTACCATCATTCGCTTTCTCCAATCGATTCCTTGTGTATTTATACTGTGAAACGACGTTGTTCTTGCTCCGTGATTCGAAACTCTAGTTTTCTTTGTATATACGTGTTGGAAGGATGGAAGAGGGATTTATTATTCGAAAATTTGTAGAAGGTAACTCAGGAGGGTCCGGTTAAGGATTCTTCCCGGATTGGAAGAACGACGATATGGCGCAACGCGATTTAAACGAAATGCTTTTTTGACGCGAGAAGGTTCGGTTGCACGGAGGAATTGAAAGGAGGAACTCGTTGTCGCGATAGGATAGGAATCGGCGTCGAAAAAAAGGGGAGGGGAGGGAGGAAGAGGGGTCGAAGGGGGCGAAGGTTTCCGCGGCGAAGCGTCGACGATCCAGGTCGACGAGTGGCAATTAGGCAAATGAATAATTTCCAGTGAATTAAGCCAGACTCGCTCGACGAAAAAGGCGATAATGCGAAAAGCGACGTAAATAGAAAGAGGAGAGAGCGGGAGGGAGCGAGAAGAGGGAGTGTAGCCTATAGAAAGAGGAAGAGAGAGAGAGAGAGAGAAAGGACGAAGGGACGGCGGAGGGAATGAGTGAAAAGTGGCGGAACTAGGAGGAGGAGGAGGAGGAGGAAGAGGGAGGAGGGAGGAGGATCGTACGAGATGAAGGGTGAGAAGAGGTTGTTGGCGCACGTGCATGCCACCCCTTCGCACGTGTACGTGGTTTTTTTTTTTTTTTTTTTACTTGTGCACGACGAGATTACAACTGTTCTTCTCGATATCCAACGTGGATAAATGTGTCCTCTCCCTTCTACCTACCTTCGACCTACCTTTCGCGTGGTGTACTCGGTTATATGCACTCGGTGGTGCAGCTCGCGGAAAAGGGAAGGGAGAGGGAGAGGAGGAAGAAGGAAGCGGGAAGGGGGAAAGAAAGAAGGCAACGGCGCAATCAAACGTCAATCCCAAGCGAGTAATTTTCAAGTAATTTGTTTCCACCACGCTGGAAAAATGTTTCGTTTTGCGTCGTTTTGCCGCCACTCGTTCGCGCGCCTTACTTTCAATCGCAACCCCGTTTTACCAGTGGCGGCGGTGGTGCGCGAGGACATTCTAAGAAATAATTACGGAAACGTGGCTCGCTCGGACGGAAATTTCATCGTTTCCCACCAGCTGAACGGGAGGGAAAACTCGCGTCGAAACGAAATCGCGTTCGATTTAACGCCTTGATAATTAAACATCCGGAAAGGAAAGAAGGGCGCAAGCGTTAAACGAGACTCTCGAGACAAAACTACCGTCCTTTTTCTCTTTACTTTCTTCTTTCTTCTCTTTTTCTTTTTCTTTTTCTCTCGATCCGATTCCGACACGGTAACAGCGATTCCGACAGGAAATATGTAAAGCAAAGCGGCGACGATTTGCTCCTTTCCACCCCTGTTTCCAACCACCACGACCCGTGTCTCCGCTTCGTGTATCCTTTGCCAGCCTCTGACTTACATCCAGCCTGGATTNCCGAAACAAAACTACCGTCCTTTTTCTCTTTACTTTCTTCTTTGTTCTCTTTTTTCTTTTTCTTTTTCTCTCGATCCGATTCCGACACGGTAACAGCGATTCCGACAGGAAATATGTAAAGCAAAGCGGCGACGATTTGCTCCTTTCCACCCCTGTTTCCAACCACCACGACCCGTGTCTCCGCTTCGTGTATCCTTTGCCAGCCTCTGACTTACATCCAGCCTGGATTTACGCGCGATATATTTGTTTTAAAGTCCCGGATTCCCGTGCCTCGCAGTCCCGTTCCCGCCCCATTGCCTGGTTTGTCGTCTTTTTTCCCTCCTCCCCGTCGTCTCGTGTATTTATGAGGGCAGAAACGTAGGGCAGAACGTGTGCGGGAGTTATGGCCCGAATAAGTGCTCTCGACCTCGGACCAGGGATTCTCAAACGGGGGAAAGGAGAGAGAGAGAATCGGGGGAGACCCCCGTGGAATTTTTCCCGAGCTTTTTTTCACGGCTCTCGTTCTCAACTTTCGTTCCTCCCAGATTTCCATCCCTTTTCATCCTTGTCTCGAAACATTTAACCCACTCACTTTTTATCTAGGAGAGGAATTCAACAATTCTTCTTCCCGATATATCTTTCGACGAGATATCTCTCTTTCTTTCTCTCTCTCGTTCCATGTAATTGAAAATTTTCCCGGATACACTCGTCGTTGTTTTCGAATTTGCCTGGTTGGTCGAAATACAGAGATATTCCAGGCAGCCATAGCGAAGCGCGAGCGCCAATTTCGCTCACGGGATTAATTCTACGGGTTTATTTCCCTCGGTCCCGATAAGTCTTCCCGACCTTCCTTTGATCTACCGCCGCTGGCAATCAGATATTGTTACGATTGTCGCGCGGAGAAACGAGACGAAAACGCGTCTCGGTCGGGCTTCGCCACAGTTTTGGGTGTTCGTTAAGCGCGAACAGATAATGAGAGGTCGGTGCAAAGAAAATACACGGAATTCGTGTCTTAACGACGTACAACACCGCGTGGAAACAACGCCCTCGAGAGGAATCAATCTGTTACTACTAAACCAAAAAAAAGGAGATACATTATTTTCCATTATTTTCCAACGGAGAAATCTCTGAAGAAAAATTCGAGAAACCTTCGTAAAGCCATTAACTCTCGGGATCGAGAAGAGGGAAGAGAGGAAAGAAGAGACTCTGTCTGGAAGTGGAAACTGGAAGGAAGAGACTCTGGTCTGGCCTGGTCTGGCACGGCTCGCTTTGCTCGTCTCTCCTCGACGTCTCCTCATTCAGGCGAAGTCTAATTAAAGTGCAGCTGCAAGTTAAATTAAAACACGATGATAATGTTGCCGGCAGCCAGCCTCTCCCTCCCCCCAAGTTCGGGGAAAAGGATCTTTCTCCGAATCGGGGGAAGAAACTGGTGGAACTTAAGCGGTCGTAAGCAGCCGAGCAAACTTCTCCTTGGGACTTGGGACGAATGAGTTAAACAGTTCGGTGGCGGCGATCCTGCTTCTTGTTCCCGGTTCGCTTGTTCCGCGGATAAAAGCGGGGAATACTTACTACGGTATCGGCTAGCTTAATCGGCTTTCAACTTCGGCGCGATGAAACTTTCGTCACGCGCGTTTACTTTCCCGGTCAAAGCTCGGCCAACCTCGAGCGAAAAAAGAAAAAAAGAAAAAGAAAAAGAAAGGAGAAACTGGCGCTTCTAATTCGTTACGGCGAAGCGGGAAATTCTGGAAAATCGTTTCGCTCGTGGCGATGCATCGGAATTTTTAATCGATCTCTCGTTTCTTTCGCGTTTCCCCTTTGACGGATTTCCCCCGATCCGAAGACACTTGCGCGCCATTTCATCACCGACCTTCGAGAAAAAAAAAAAAAAGAAAAAGAGCCGCGTCGGGATTAAAAACGCGGGTAACCTTGAGGATCAGTGAAATTTCATCCGCGTATAATTCTTTTCATCGGCGGGAAAAGAAGATTTTTCACGGTCGTTTATTTGGAACGACAACTCGTCACGTTCAAGAAACGACGTCCGTCGTTATATATATATATATATGTATTATATACGTATTATACATATATATATTTCAGAGTGTAACAGGTCGTTGCGCGTAATTACGCGCGTAAGTTTATTACGCGCGAAGCATAATTAATATTCCGTATAACGCAATTCGATGCTTCAAGTTTCTGGAAACTGGATAAATGACTTTCGGCGGCCGACACTCCACCTCTTCCGCCAAACTTTCCCTATATCGATATTCCGTACACAATCGCTTCTCATTCTCGCGATTTTTCTTCTCGAATTAGGGGTAGCGACAAAAGGGGTAGCGACGAATCTCTCGAAACGCTCTTCGCCCTCAACCGTTTCGAGAATCGCGACTAAAGACTAAAGAATATTTCACCAGGATATCGGTGTCCTGTCCAGTGTCTCTCAATCCCTCGATCGAACGATCGTCCGATCCAATTCCTCCAAGATCCAGAACAAAAAAAAAAAAAATCCTATCCTCGTCCCACCACCTTTATTCGTCGACCGTCGACAATCACATCTCGCCGCCCCAATTCGATTTCAATCGAAATTTCCCTTTCCATTTCCTCGCCGATTCTGAAATTATAGGGTCAGGGAAGGGGTTGCAAGGGGTTGAGAAACACTGTGACGGAGATGTCGCCGAGGTGGGGGGGAGGGGGAGGGCTCGGAACCGGGTGCATTGTGGTCGGAGATAGAGATGGCTATCGGGGTGCGCCACGCGGTAATTGCCAGGAACTACGGGGGGAAATTAAAGCTGCCCCGGTCTTCCGGCACCCCCATTGTCGGTACTCGCGACACTGTTCCCGGTACCGTTCTATTTATCAGGGACGAGCCAATGGCTGCCCTCCGCTGACAGGCTCCGTGTCACTGTGTCACCGGAATCGAAACGCTCGCTTTGTCGTCCGCTCCTCTCTCACTCTACTTCTCTATCTATCCGCCCCCCTCCTATCTATCCTCCGCCTCTCACCTTTTCCCTGCTGCCCGCTCGCTCGCTCGCTCGCGGCTGCGAGCACGCGACCATCGAGATTGCCCTGCGCGTTGTATAGAGGAGGTCGAAGGGGGCCGCAGCCTCGACAAGGATCGGCTAAATGGACGCTTCAGAGTCGGCTCTATTAACCGGTCAATCCGGTGCCGCGGCTGAAAAAATGTAAAACGTCCTCCTCCTCCTCCTCCTCCTCCTCCTCTGAATCGACGGCCGACTTTGTTTCCCGCACAACGCGCTCGTTGCCCTCGCCCGGGCTCTCTACGACTCTCTTTCTACGAATCTTTTTCATTCTCTCAGACGACGGCGATTCGGTTGAATGTGAAGCGCACAGTAGCGATTGTCGAGTTTGCTACCGTCGAGATTGTTGGCGATTTTTTTCAGTAAAAAAAAAAAGAAGTGGAGAAGAACGAGGGATAAAGAAAGGGAAAAAGAAAGAAAAAGAAAACGGGAATGAAATTTTCATGGTAAAAATGTGGGAAGAAAGGAACGATACTCAAGGACCAATACTGAAATTCATAGAATCATAATTCATAATAATCGGAAGGATCGAATCGAACGGAGAGGAGTTGGACCGTGAAGTTTATCGATTATTCTTATAATCTCGATTCGAAATCGATCTCTCGTATCCTTCTGGACGTTCTCCAAAAAGAAAATTTTGCTTGCTTGGATTCGTTATATTGTTCCGTAATTCGACGTTGTCTTTCGCGCTCACGCCCTGTCTCTGTTTCCAATTTTCTCCTCGTAAACCGTTCTGCGAGCGCGACGATACTCGTGTGCACTTACACGAACACCCGCGGGCAAACCGCAAATACACGTAGAGCATGGACGTGTATCACGACAGCGGTGGTTACGTACGTAGCCAGAGCCGGCATGACGACGAGTACCGGCAGAGGATGCACACGTACGATGCAAATGGTGTGTAGGCGTGTGTATATAGAAGCGCACAGGCAGCCTGGTTGCGGATAATTCAGGCAATCAGCGTAATGTTGCGGCGGTGAGGACCCTCCAGCCTCCTACTACGTATATAATACTCTACCCACCAACCGGGGGTGGCTGCTTAGGATGGAGCTGGCCTTCTAGGTACGCACCGTACCCGCTAGATACGTGCTAGACAGTGCAGATACGTGGTGCGCTGAAGTTAGTCGAGGCTAATAGCCGGGCTATGAGCCTGTAGCTTTCGTATATGGGATGTACCGAGTCAACCGGTTACACCCTATTGATCATTGATCGACGGGATGGACAATGCCGGTTAATCCATTGATCGATTGGATTCGTGCTACGATTCCAGCCTTTCTTAAAATACGCTCGTGGTTAATAGAGAAATAACGAAGCTCCGGTTACCCCTCTGTTGAAAGATAAATAGATATATAGGGATTTGGATTTGGAAGAGACTCGTGTCGATACACGAGTGATATTGATGAAACGCAAGATGAAAAGTTTTTCGATGGTGTTGTATCGTTTGCGAGCTCCGAATCGAATACACGACACCGTGTATAGGCACGCAACTCGGCCAACGAGCCGTTAGCTCTGCACGTGCAGCTAGCTACCCTCCCCCTGTGTAACCGGGGCTGGTTTCGAATCGTCGAGAGGGTGGACCAAGGGTAGGCCCGAGTGACAATGCATCGAGTACTCTCGAAATATTCCGGCACACGATGCAGCACCCTCCTCCTCTCTCTCTCTCTCTCTCTCTCCTTTCTCTCTTCTGTCTCTACACGTCCCTTTCGTCTGGATTCGACGGCTTTTGCTTCGTCCTCTCTCTCTCTCTTTATTCCTCCTCGTCAGCCATTACTCGTTGATCATTTGCCATTTTGATGGCAGATAAGTTGTTGCCACCGGTGAGCGGATCGTCGTTAACATTTTCGATTAATAGAAATTTCTAAAATACGCGTCGTTTAATTTTTCTCTCTCTCTCTCTTTCTCTCTCTTCCTAATGAGAAATTATCTTATGGAAAGAGAGATTCGCGCCGTTTAATTCGTTCCTCGAGTCTCGTAACTTGTCGCCAGTTATCCTGTCCTAGAATCTTCCTTCCAGCTCCTCCCTCCCCTTCCCCTTTTTTCTTTTTCTCTTTCTTCTTCTTCTCCTTACTAATTTCCCCGACCGAAATCGAGAAAAACAACTGCTCCTCGTTGATAGCGTGACTCGGGGAGGGGGGAGCTCGGAGGGAGTAGTAGGGACGGTGGAAAAGTTGGGTTGGCAAGGGTGGCGAGGTCCTTCCAGAAGACTTAAAATCCTCGAGCGCTCGCGAGAGACGGACCACCTCCATCCTCCCTTTCGAGATTCCTCCCTGGACGAAGCTGGCAGGGGGGAGAGAAGGAGGGAGGGTCGCTTTCAAAAGACTCAAAATTACTTTCTGGATAAGCTGGATTAGGGTTCGCTCTCGTGCCGCGTCCCAGATTAGAGCCGACGACGCTCGCGTCCCTACTTACGATTTTGCTCTTTCCCCCGCTTGTTTTTTCGCCTCCGTTTCTTTTCTCGATCGGGATAACGAGTTTCGTGGAAGAGGAAGAAGAAGAACAAGAAAAAGAAGAAGAAGAGTTCGGCAGGGAACACATCGAGGGCGGAGACAGAAAGAGAGAGAGAGAGATACTCGTCTTTTAATTTTCCATCGGCCTTTCGTCGTTGCAATTTTTTAAAGGAGAAGATAGTACATTTTCTTGAATTCAAGTCGATCTTTCTTCGTTTTTCGAATCTTCCTTCAACGAGTGAAAGAAAGAAAAAAATAAATAAAATTCTTCGGTATTCTCTTCGGCTAATTCCGCCCCGTTTCCGGGATGATCGCTACTCGACAACCCTTTTGCCGAAAATTCAGCAAGCCGAATCGAATTCCGGCTTGGAAATTCGCATTGGTAGGCAAGAGCGTGGAGCGAGCTTTAAGAGGGTTGCCTTTTGTCGAGGCGTTCGCTACCCTTTAAACCGCCTCCTGTCCTCTCTCGCACACGCCTTCGCCTGCCTCTTTATCCATCTCGCACCGCCTTCCGCCGACTCGCCTGGCCCGATCCCACTCGCTCGTTTGCACCCTTGCAAGTAACCCAGTCGACGAAAGCCGGGCTCGAGTTTTCTCCTCCGGTCTCCTTCTCGCCCCCGGGGGGCGAAACCAAGGAGACCAGATTAGAGGGGGTGAATCCCGGGCGGCCGCACGACTTTCCTGATTTTCGCTTGGCCCTCCTCGTATCTCGCGCGTGCAACGTTTCTCCGCCCGTTATTTTCGCTCGAAACAATGGTGGCGCGTGAAGGTGAAAAACCGATGGTGGATAGGAATCGAATTCAGGAGGGAATTGCCGCGACCATTCCTCCACCACCGTCCGTGGAGGACTCGTTTCGACTCCGTGACTTTCGTGAAATAATTCGAGCGAGTGGATATTAGAGATATCTCGCATCTTGGAAATTGATGTTCGTACAATGGATAACGAATTGGAATGGAACTAAGAGAGTGGATTATTTTTAAAATTTTATTTCATTAATTAATTTAAAAAAAAAATCGTACTTTACATGGAAGTGTAAGGATAAGAGCAATTAATTTGTGCAACAAGCAACGAATAACGGAGGATTTTTTATTTCTCGTCTTTATCTCGTATGTATGAAATAATACAAGCGAGAGGTATTATCTCGACGGTATTATCCACGATATCATGGAACCAACGTCATCTCGCCTCTCTCTTATCGGAAAGATAAAATTGTAAACAACACGAAAGTCGTAACTCTTCGATAGGTGGGAAAGACCGCGGAGCGGTCCCGTGTTCAGCGGGATGATTTAGAGGCGGGAGGAAGAGGGAGGCGAGGAAGAGAGGTTGGCGTTTTTTGACAATATTTTGCGTAATTGAGCAACGGCAATAAATTTCGGTTTGAATTATGCGCGAAAGCGGGGAGGAAAATAACTGAAAACTGTCCGACTGTTCCCATCCATTATTTACATCGTTTAGCAAATTTTACTGGTCCCCGATGGGCCGGGCCGCCATGCCTGTGCCGCCGCGCACAGTGTAAACACACACACACACACACACATACACATATGGACGCACAACCGTAGCTGTGTTTATTGGTAAATACAGCACTCGGCACGAGCGGACGAATTTACGATTTCATCGAATTTCCTCGTTAATCGACTCGTATATACGCCGTGCTTGTCTTCACGCGCGGACGAACCGTGTAGTGCCGTTCCCATTCCTCCTGTTAAAGTTCAACGAGATGGTCGTGACCGAACTGCTTCTGCTTCCTTTTCACGTATCGTGGCCAACCAGAATTCTTTTTGTACGGGGGAGGGAAACTTCAAAGAGAAGTTTTTTCCTGTATCAAACGGATGGAAGTAGATTCGGAACGTTATCGCGCGGCCAGATGGAACGAAGATTCGAAGATTCCTTTCATTCGATATTCTTTCTGTCTTTGTGCCTCGAACAAATATTTCTCGATGTTTCGATCGAATTTTAACATCGCGACACGTGATAACAAGCAACGCTATGCGTATAATATCAAGCGTGGAATCGTGAATCGTGAATCTTCGGATCTAATATTTTATCTACGCGAAATGGTATCCCCTCGTTGGCTCGGGAACGAAACGGAATTAAACAGTGAAAAGTAAAAGTGTGTAAAAGTGTGTAAAAGTGAGAGGACCGTGGTCGAATTTCGGAAAACGAGGAGCGATTTTTGAAGTTTCTTGTGTACGAATGTTTAGCCTAATCGTAGTCCTAATAGATCGTCAAGGGACGTCGAGGAGGGCGGGGGAGGGGGAACTTTGTAAAAGCTTCGTAGGTATCTCGTTGGCCCGACGTTGTTCAACTTTCTTTCTATCTTTCCACGTAACGGCCGATGAATATTCACGAGGCTCGAAGATCTCCAACGTTAAACCAGAGGACAAATTTTCGTCGAAACGGGGTCTCGAAACAGGGCCCCCCTTCCCCCGCCCGTGGATCAGGCTGTTGCTTCGCCGACGCTATAATAATTTTTTACACCGAAGGGGGAGGTGAGGGGAGGGGGGCGGGGAAACATCAAACGGGAAATGGTTTCATAAGCCGTTTCCTGCGTGCAACATCCGGTGTGTCGGATTTCACGTTGAAAACTTTATCGTTCGTCGTTTCATTGTTTCGACGTGACGTCCGTGATTTCAGGTATACGCGGCGCAGGTTCCCATGGAAAAGCATGGAGTATCGGCGATTTAAAAATTTTACCATTCTTCGAATTCGTGGATCTCGAGAAGGAGAATGGACTTCCTGTTTCAATGCTTTTGACGATTGTCGCGTTGTTCGAGGAGAAAGAATTACGCGCCGTAGGCGCGTTAAGCCCTCTCCGATCGTCCGCCATTTCATTGTATCGACATGGCCGCGTTGCGTTATCAGCCGACGTAATCAAGCAGATACACAGCCGGTGACGTGCGTGAGTTTGCGTGGCAGCGTACGTGTGCGTACGCGTCCACGTTGGTTAGACGGAGGAAGGTGGGACGAAAAGGGACAAGGAGGGCGAGAGTAAGTTTCCAGAGAGAGAAGGAGAGAGCGAGAGAGAGGAAGAGAGAGGAGTAGCCCTCCGATTGGTCCACGCCAGGACCCCAACCTCCGGCACGCACGTAACGCGGCCAGATCGATACGCACTGCCCAAGCCACGTTCTCTCTCTCTCCCTCTCTCTCTCCCTCTCTCTCTCTCTTTCTCTCTCCCTCATCCCTCTACACCCTGCTGTTTCCTCTTCTTCCCCTGCTGTATGTATGTTCGTCGCTGTTTTCCTCTCCGCCGTTCTCCGTTCTTCACCTTTTCCGCGTTCTTTCCTCTTCCTTCGTCTCGCGTCACTGACCGCAAGTACACCGACGACAACTGCCCTCTGCCTGGTGTTTCCAACACCGGTTTAGTTGAAGACCGTTGCGAGAAAGACCGCAAGAGTGAGAGAATTACGGCGAGGAAGAAAAAGTTTGGATCGAAGAGATATAATATATTTTTACTCCTTGCCTATCGATATCTTTTTCTTTTCTTTTTTTTTTTTTTTTTTTTAAGGAATTAACGATTCACCTACGATCGACGCAACAAATCCTCCTTTCCCTCCTTCATCCCGGGATGGACCAACGTGCCTTGAAAGAAATTGTTGAAGAAAGAGAGAGAGAGGAGAGACGTGGAAGAAATGGAGCAAGTGGGCAGAGGTTGAGACGATGGGTGGGGAGGGGGAGGGGATGGCTTCTTAAGGAGGCCGCGAGGAGAGAGAGGTTTGAGTGGAGGAAGAATATCCCCGGTAGTAGCCCGTGTCGCGGCTTCTCACGGGGATTTGCCGGTCGCGTGGTCATTTTTCACGGTTCCCGGCCCCAACTCTCGCTCCGTTAAAGCGTAATCCAATCAAAGAAAAGTCCCCGGTACAATGTGTCGTTTAATCGACGAACAAGGCGCCACGTTATTACCTTCCCCCTCGTTAGCTACAATGCTTCCTAGCGGATCGGCGAACAATGGCCGCGGCAAATGGATACGCACACGCTGTGCGTGGCCCGTAATCAGGGGGTCCCGATGAACGGCTAATACCGGGTGTTCGTGCTTTCGCGATGACTTTTTGTTTCCGCGACAACAATCTTCCCGCATTCCCGTGATGGTTAAAAGTTAACCATCCTCAGCGCCAACTCCGAGGGCCCACTTTCCCCATCGCTTTCCACCCATTGTCTTGGGACGGAATCTCGCAAACGGCTGCGAGCTACCACGGCCGCCGCACACCACTTATTATCCATCGCGTAAACGATCCGTGAATACCGTGAAGACGGAACCCGACCGATTTATCCTACCCCTAGTGGCACCCTCCTCCTCCTCCTTCTTCTTTGCATCCACCTTCTCTAATTGGCCCCTCGATCGGGACCTCGAGTGCGTGAGAATCTGCCCATGGATGGAGGAGGAGGAGGAGGAGGATCGGATGCTCGACTCTTCTCGATGGGGGATGATGGTGATGATGAACCTCGGAGGAGAGTTCGATTCGAGGAAAATTGGCCGAGCTGATTTTGCTTGTCTGGAAGGGAGTGTACGGTGGTATGATTTAATAGGGGAGAGGTCGTAGAATATTTCTTTTCACGTAGAGATAGAGACAAAGAATTGAATTCCCGTTCGAATTCCCTAGATAAAGTGTTCTATTGTAATAATCGGTTCTATCGGTTTCGAGTCTTTCGACTGTTCGCAACGGCGAATGAAAGTCTGAAAATGGTGGAGGGTGGAAAACGGTGAAAACGAGGGTGACTCGCAGACGGCGATGAGAGTGAGTCCAGAGCTGGATGATGGGCACACCGTCGATGGAGGGAGGAAATGCAAAATGAAGAGGGGGGAAAAAAGAAAGAAAGAAGAAAAAAAAAAAGAAATGGGTAACCCTCCGGCGTGTAACTGGATAAGCCGGCGGTTTGTCGTTTTCGCGCGGCTTTTCAGTTACTTTTTCACTACTCGACATCGTCGCTCGCCCCCGCGCCCACCGGGGAATGATGTATGTGCCGCGTGATTTATTTCGCCGGTGAAGTCGTGCCGAGGTGACTTTTGTACGGGGAGGACGATTCGTATTATCCATCGGGGATAGAGAAGAATCGATCCTCGAGACGCAGGTTTCTCGATCGTTGGAAAAAAAAAAAAAAAAAACTTGAAGCAAACGAAGAGAAGATCATTAAAAGAATTATTATTTCCAAGAATAATTATTTCCATCCGTCCATTGGAAATCGAGATCTGCGACTCGTCGGCAATTCTCTTTCGATAATTTTTGAGAAAAGCCTCCCCTGAAAGCCTCTCCTCCTCGTACGAGGAATGAAAAATCGCAGGGATCTCCGCGCAATCCTTCACGTAATACGCGTTTTTACGACTCGGAGCTGTTCAGGATATAGCGAATATCCCTGGATATTCTCGAGCATTAGGAACGATACGCATCGGCCCCATAAACTGCAGCTCGTGTCTGCGCGTTAAGGGCGCGACTCGTCTAAAAATCGGGGTTGCCTCTCGTAAGGGTAGAGAGAGAGAGAGAGAGAGAGAGAGAGAGAGAGGAAGAGAGAGAAAGAGAACTCCCTACTTCCGGATCGCGCATTCCGCCATCGCAGGAAACGCGGATCTTGGACGCGAAGTGGTGCATATGATTTTTCGAAGAGAGGGGAAAATGAAAAAAATTTATGGTCGGAACGGATGAAAGTTTTTCTTGTCGATTTTTCCGCGTGAACGGTTCGTGAATCGCGTCTTTTTATTTCTCTCTTATGATTATTAATGCAACGCGTATGGGAAAATATTTATTAAGAGTCCAGAGAAAATTATCGAATCTTTCTCGGTTTGATTTTACTCTTTCTCTCTCTTTTTCGACATTTAAATTTCATTTTCGAGATGTTTATTTATATCGTGGCGATTGAAATGCGATGGTTACGCGGATGGCGAGGAATACGAGGGAGAAATAAAGAGGGAAGTGATGAGAAATGCATCAGTGGCAGGGTGTTCCTTCCATTTCGACGTGTACTTTTTACCGCGTCCACGGCCGCATAATTAGCATGAGAATAATAGCGAGCCGGCTTTCTTAATCAAACTTTTTAAATAGGATCCTCCCTCCGTTTCCACGGAAACTCTGACCGTCGGTTTCTTAACGTCGAATTGCTAATCACCAGCCTCGTATATCGCTGCCTTATCCAGTCGTTCAACGAACGTGGTTGACGGATCTCCCTTGGCGGGTGCAATTGAAAACTCGAGATTAATGTTAATTCCATAGACCCATACCGCCTCTGAATACCGGCTGTGATCGAACGTCCCATGTAAATCGTTCGAAGAAGAAAACGATGAATCGATGTTCGATTCCCTTTTCGCGGCCACCAGTCTGAATCATTGTTCCGATATTGGCCCGATAATTAAGATATCGTGCTTAATCTCTCTCTCTCCTCGTCTCCACATATTTTCCAAGAACAGTTAGAACGTTTTCTCAAAACTTCTTTTATCGTTATTTTCTCGACGATGATTTTCGTGTCGCTCTTCGAAAGAATAAGAAAATTGGTTTTTCAATTTAAACGATATTAAACCCTCCCCCTCCCCTTTCCTCGAGTATTTTGCAAATAGATGGAATAAAATCGAGCGCAACGAAAAGAAGTTATCCAATTATTTGACAATTACGATGATGATGTACCTTCCTCGAAAACTCCTCTCGGTCGCTTGCGAGCATGAACAAGCGTGTCCATATAATGGACAAACTCGTTGTAACACGATCATCGTTCGATTCTCTCTACAAGTTTTCGGTGCGATCCGCGCGCGCGAACGGATTGCAGACTCTCGGATCCGCGCACCACTTTTCCTCTTTTTCTCTCCCTCGGCCAACTCCCCCCACCCTCCGGTCGTCTGGCCAGGGCACAGGGTGAAAGGCAACGGGGGAGAGAGCAACCCTTTGCCCGTTTTCCCAATTCGATGGGAACGCGAAAGCGCGTTTTCGAGCGTTTCGCGGGGGTTGGACGGGGGAGGGGGGCTGCTGGTCTGGTGGATGGCAGGGGGTCGCACGGGGAGAGAGAGAGAGAGAGATCTCGTTTACGGTACAGCCCGTTTAGAAATCAATGTCCACGATATACCAAGTACCATTCTCTTCAATGGCGGCAACGTTGAAAAGTATTTCGTTGCATGTATTTCGGCCTTTGGAGATTTGTTTTTTATTTTCCTTTTTTTTTTTTTTTCCGACGGTTTCACGAGAAGACCCTTTGAAGAACCGAATTCCTTTTCACGTTTTCGTTTCTCTGTGATTCGCGATAACGGCGGTTTGTCATTCGATAACGACTATCGTGTCTTTGATCGATCGAAGGCCCTTTTGTTCCGTTTCTGAATTCTCGTATCAGCCGCGTTGCTCGCATCGATGATCGTGCTTAGTATCAACGACGATCGTATCGCGAAATCGTGCGACGTCGGAATCTCTGACGTTCATCTCGCTCCTCGTCCTTTTCCTATTTTTTCTCCAACGATCGTAAAAAATTGTCAACGGGACGGCACAATTTTCAGCCGTACCGTCACCTCTTTTTGCGTCTCGAACAGAGAGAATCGAGAAATTACGAGATACGAAGTTAAAAACATTCGAAAAAACATCGATACAATCGGAACGTCTTAATCGGTGAATCTCTCGCGGTTGAACGGCAGAGATAAGATAAGATCTCGAAGAGGGAATCGGTCGGTTATCCGAGGTTATTTTACAAGTGACCTACCAACTACCTCCTCGCAACAGGCACCGGTAGCGCGCCGGCTATCGCTTCTGCATCCTTGAACGAGCCGATCGAATATTCAGCCAGCGCGACTCGCCGACTTTTGTTCGACTCTTCGAGAGAAGAACGTTCCACGTAAACCGGCCGAGGAACGGGACGTGGAAACGTGGAAAGGAGAGGAAAAAGAGAAAAAAAGAAGAAAAAAAAGGAAAAGAAGAAAAGAGAAACGCGTTGCGCGGGGTAGGGTGGGTAGAAGGGCGGGAGAGAAGGGTGGGGTGGAAGGCAGACGACGACGCGTCCGTCGTTACGCGACGGAATACTATTATCCGGATAATAGGCCGGCAATTAGCTCGGCGGCATGCATAAATCTTCGCGTGAAAGGACAGGATGCCCGGTATTTAAATAAATAAGTAGCCTCATTGTCCGGCCACGGACGTCATCGGGTCACGCTGGAAGCGTGAAGAAGAGGAAGGGGGAGGGGGAGGGAGAGGAAGAGAGAGAAAGAGAGAGAGAGAGAGAGAGAGAGAGAGGAAAAAAAATGCTAATCAGTCCGAAAACTCCGCGAGAATTCGGCCGACGCAATGTGTGCTTCGTGTGCATCGGGCACCGCCGGCTTTTCGTTTCGTTTTTCACGGCTCGGGGAGGAGGGGGTGAAAGGAAACCCTTGGAGACAGGTAATTCAAACGAAACGAACGCTCTGTCGGGCCGTTTAACGAGGACAAATTTCGTGTGGAATCGTGTCGAGGATCGAACGTCGAAGGTGTTTTACCTCTCCCTCTCTCGCCTCCCCGCCTCTGTGTTTTCTCTCCCATTCGTATGCATTTTTGTGGACAAGGGTGCATGCATTATTAATGAGGCTTCTCTCGAGGAACCCCTCGTCGAGCGTATCGCGGCGTGACGAATTCGTCGAAAAGGAATCCCGTATCGAGCTGTGTCGGATCGGGCATCGATTACCGTGGGAGGGGGAGGGGTGGGCGAGGAAAATGGGCGAAACGAAGCCGGGGAAAACCGTTTCCTCCTCGGGAAAACTTTCGATTAGCATCCTTGGCGTAGGTGGACGTAGGTGGAAGGATGGTGGTAGACGATGGGTAGCAGGTTTGCCCTGTGACCGAGCAGGAAATAAAGCCGGAATAAACGCGAGGCGGAGAAGAAATATGGTGGAAGAAGGAGGAGGCGAGAGCGAGGGGTGAAAAAAAGAGGAGGAGGAGGAGGAGGAGGAGGAGGAAAAAGTTAACCGCAGTGGACGCGTGGCTGCACATCCACGTCCACCCTTGTGGCCCGTCGTCTCGATCCCCTCCTCCCCCTCGTGGCACGGGATCGACGCATCGCGACGCATCGGGGGTGAACCGAGGCCGATGTGCAATCTATCGAAAGATATTCATGGGGCTGGCCGTTGGCCCCTGTGCTCACGTCCCCATCACCCATAACCGTCGCGTCACGAATGTCTTATTGATTGCATCCAGTCGAACGGAGACGAGGAGGACGGGCAAAAACAGAGAATCGTCGTCCAGAGAGGAAGAGAGAGAGCGAGAAAGAGAGGCGGGGAGGAAAAGAAGATGAGGAAGGGTGGAAAAGAGAAAGGGAAAAATAGAGAGAGAGAGAGAGAGAGGGCGGAAACACGAACAACCCCTCCAGCTTGATATAACGCGACAGGAAAATGGGAAGGGGAAGTTAGCCCGGAAGCGGCGAATATGCGTTTTGGATCACCGCCGGATGTTCACGGGGTTGTTGCCGTTATTGTTGTATCGTCGTTGTTGCTGTTGCGCTTGTTGAAGTCATTCGTCACATTTCTGTATGATTTTTAACTCGTAGAATCTCGGCTTTCGTCGATATCCCAGTTACTGAATCGTCACTGTTCGTTCGTTCGTTCGTTCGTTCGTTCCATCGTGGTCGATTATAAGAGGAGGAGATCTTTGAAAACGCGAAAACGTGGGAGGGACGAGAGTTTGACGAGGTCGTGAACGTGACACAGAGAGAGGGGATACGACGAGGTGGTGATCGGTGAGATATCCGGGGGACGAAATAACGCGGAAGACCAGAGCACAGTGAAGGGAATGGAATATAGATCCAGATCGTCGCCAGCAGACGACGTCATGGGGTTAAAGCCACCTCTTGCGTCCACTCTTTTTCCACCCTCATTTCCATCCAGTCGTTCCACGTCGCTTGACATCGACCACCCTTATTGGGAATCCGAATTCGGCATTTGCTTCTTTCATTTATCAGGATTGTCGAGCTTGACCGACGATCTCTCTCGACAATCCTCTAAATCGGTCCTTTTGCTCCACCTCTCTTCTTCCCTCTTACACCCTTCCACTTCTCTTTCTCCATCCCTCCTCCCCCCCCTTTCCGCTCTTTCGAAATATCTCGACGTTCTATCCATCACTCCGGATTCACGCGGGAACGAGCTTAACGCGCACTCCTCGAAACGTTACTTTATAATTTATTTTCTCGCTACGGTTGCCATTGGATTTCTTTTTTCGTTCCCTTTCTCTCTCTCTCTCTCTCTTCCTCTCTCTCTTTCTCTTCCTCTTCCTCTTTGTCTCTCTTTCTCTTCTGTTATAAAAAACAGAGCGCAACGAAGCGAGAAAACGTATGTATCGTCGACTAGGAACGAAACGAACGTCAACCGATGTTTCAACCGTTCTTCTAGCGAATTTGAGTTACACAAAACCAGACCCAGACGGGTTTCCCTTTATCGAGAAAGGCTGGTGATCGGTGGTCTCCCGTCCTCGTGGCCAAAGAATCGGAGATTGTCGCGATTTTCCCGAGCGTAAACTCGCCAACCGGCGACGTACGACACTTATCTGCACGCCGCGTATTCGTACGTGCGTAATTTAATAGATCGGTGACACGGGTCGGATTATCGGGCCACGGGCCGCTTTTATGCGGACACCGCGACGGCAGAATGGTGTTAATAGACCTTGACGTTTTCAGTCGGCGTCCCTTGGCGTCTCTTTCTTCTTTTTTCTTTTTCCTTCTTTTTTTTTCTTTTTTTTTTCCACCCCGCACAGGATGATAACGTCGTTATCGGCGTATTCGGCGTATGCGGCGAAACCATGCGGCAACAGTCGCATGAAAAAGACACGACGAGACGGTTACATGTCGCCGCACGTTTTTTTCTTTTTTTTTTTTTTTTTTTTTTTTCGATAACGAAGAGTCAAACTCGATGGCCAATTTTTCGATTTCCGCCTAAATCTCTCCTTGCTTTCCTCCATCCTTCTCCCTCTTTAAAGAATTCCAGAATCGTTTATCGTCGATTCAACTAAAGGGATTATCTTTCTGTATCTCTCTAGTCAACGATAACGAAGAATCGAACACGACAAGGTGAACGATTATCGTGAATGACGCATCGTCAACAATCCCGATTACGTCCCGATAAAATCGAGAACGTAAGAAAAAAAAAAAAAGGAAAAAAGAAACGGAGGATCGCACGCGACGAAATCTCCATTCTCAGAAGAGTGTTCCCCTCTTTGGACAATTTTCTATATCGGTGACACGGTCGTGTTATTGAATCAGCGACATTGTAGACGGGCACACGGTGGGCCACACCATGCGACACGACCGGTAAAGAGGCATGGGACCGTGACTACATGAGACGATCATGGCATTCAATGTACTCACGCCGCGGCTCATTGTGCCCCACTTGACTTTGTTGTCGGGGCCCTTTTGTGCCATTTCGCTCTCTTTCTCTCTCTTCCTCGCTCTCTTTATCCGCATCGCCGCCCTCGCTCTATTTTCCCGCCTCTCTCTCGCTCCGTCTCGACACCCGCGCCGATTACTTTTACTCTCGAGCATCGTTTTCTTTTGTCCGCTTAATTATCCTCCTCGTTTCGTGCGCGTTAACCATCGAGAATTCTCAAATCGTCTTCGAATCCCGCGAAAATAAGAGCGCGTAATTAGCGAGCGAAAATAGCGAGTAAAAATAGACATCGTTTTTCGAAGCGAACAATAATATTTGTTTAAAAATTCGCCATCCATTCAATCCTGTATTTTAACGTATCGCATGCAAAATTTTACTTAAGAAGCGCGTATGACGTATACGTTTACGTTTCGTTCCCATATCGATTTACACACACGCCGCTTTGGAATCGATTAATACGTAATACACACTGCGATTATAGTTATATGTATTTATAAAAAAAAAAAAAAAAAGGAAAAAAAGCGAATAAGTATTATTTACGATTCGATACCTCTCGATACCTTGATAGAGAAAAATCATATCGCAATAATGGGATAAAATTCAAAGATTGCAATTCTTTGATCGTAGATATAAAAATAATCTTTTTCTTTCTTTTCTTTCCTTTTTTTTTTCCCCCTGTATTTATTATCGATATTCTTACACGCTTCTATAGATTCATCTCATGAACTCTAATTTTTTTCTTTTCCCTCCCCCCTCCGTTACGTTATCATTGCGGTAAATGCGTGCAATAAACGTTCGCGATATCGCGTTCGTTTATCGGTAAGAATCGATATTACTTACGAAACATCACGATCCGTCGTGTTAACCGCTCGGATGTTCATGATTCATTCGCATGATTTTTAACGATGTTTAACTCGATTAATCGGGGAGGAGAGGAGGGGGACGGGAAACACGAGAGTTTCGTTTAAAGATTTTAAGTACGGCGAATTCGAATGGTGGCGAATACACCTGCATTTCCATAGAGGGAAGGATACGATACCGCTGGTACATTAAATCCGCGTCATGTACCAGTTGTACCGTGTTCCTTGATTTTTTTCTACGCCGGGTTGCACATGCGTCCGACAGGTATCTATCCATTCAGATTTTTGTTCCGTGGGCCCCGTTTTCCATATTTCGCTTTCGTTGTCTTCTCGACCGGAGAAAAAAGCCTTGCCGCGCGTTGCACGTTGCGTTCAATTTTTTATTTTCTACAATACGTGACGTTTTCGGTGCTGGATGAAAAAAAAGAAAGAAAAGAAAGAAAGAAAAAAAAAAAAAAAAAAAAAAAAAAGGGTCGCGCCCGCTGTCGTCGCACGACAGTTCGAAAAAATCCGGCCGCTTCGAATTTGCCTCATTGTCTTCCCCGACGTTACATCCATCTACGATTCGTTCTACGGGTAAATCGGCGATTCCTCTTTTTCCATTCGTTCATTTCCATCACCGATAACCTTGCGAGCTTCGCGGGAAGAAAGAAAGAAAAAGGATCGAAAAATTGTGCGTGCGCAGGGAGAGCGCTCTCCCCCTTGTCCGTCAACGGGGGCCATCAACGTAGTAGCCCTTACTACGAGGCGTCTTATAGCTCCTCGCAAGGGGTGTGGAGGGAACCACCCCGAGCGTAACCGCGTTGCTAATCCGGCGCATAGTTTATACGTCATTAAACCTCATACGTCGAAGGGTGTGGTGGAAGTCGTGGAAGGGTGGCATGCGAGGAATCCGCGGACGTCACGACGTATATTGCCGCCTAGGGCAATGGTTGGTATAACGCCGCCTTTTCTATGGGAGGTTGCGGTGTGACTAGCAGGGCAACGCGCCACCCTCCAGGGAGAGCTGTCACGTCGAATCATCCCCCGGAGATATGACAGTGGGCCTTCGATGTCTGGGGTCGACATCGTCGATCGGCGCGCGTTCGACCCCGAAATCGAGATTAAATGTCCATCCATACCCCCCCTCCTCCTCTCTCCTCGTACGCTTCTCTTCCTGTCGCCAATTTCTTTCGTCGATTTGTTATTGCAATTCTCTCTCTCTCTCTCTCTCTCTCTCTTTCTCTAAAATTATCTTCTATTTCGCGTTTTATATCTTGGCGAAATATTATGCCCCTAATCACTCGAGTTTCGAATCGAATCGTCGCTTCTTCGTTTCCTTGCGCAGGCAGAAAGGATCTCTCTATGATTTTAGTCGAGAGGGTGGAAAGAAGGAAGACGGTTCTCCGTGGCGAGGGGGAGGAGGGGGGTGGAAGTAGGGGGAGAGAGGTTGAGCGAGGAAGACCGTGCAAAGGGCATCATTCTAATTGCCCCGGACTTCCTTTCATCCCCTTTGTGCGACCCTCGGGTGCGCTTCCTCATCCACCCTCTCCCTCGGCCTCCCCTCGCCTCCCCCACTCCCCCCCTCCGTACCGACGGCTCTAAGTCATTTCTGCGATTAATTTTTCCTTCCAATTTGCACGCGGCAGTAATTAAGGGGCTGGGGGCGCAGTACATCATCCGGCGTTTCGCCGATGCCACGGTTAAGGGGGTTGGTTTCACCGCTCGCGGAGCGGACCGGCCTTCTTCGAAACAATGGCGGCTGTCTTGAGTGGTGAGATAGGATTTCGAGGCTCGAAAACCCTTGTGTTATCCCGTTGGATAAATACACGGTATAACTTTACAACCCTTGAAATTCTCGGTTCAAAATTTTCAACACCCTTAACGATGAGATTTTTTTTTTCTCTCTCTCTCTCTCTTTTTGTTATTTATCTTTATTGCGTACGCGTTTTGCAAGGAACGACTCTCCTCCTGTTTTTCACATATTTTGAAGGAGAGACATAGAATTATCTCTGGGGGGAGGGGAGGGAGGAAAAAATGGACGCGTCGATTCGAAGTTGAATCGTGAAACTCGAAGGATATCCTATGACGGCAGCCCTTCGAGGTGTTTAATAACGATAATGCCCGAGATAGGGGTGGTTTCGAGGGTGGTTAGGGGATAGTACGCCGGGTCGGGACTTGATTCATTCACGAGCTCGCTCGTTCGTGCAGAGTTCTTCCCCGTGAATGCGCTGAATGCCTTCCTGCCGCTTTCTCTTTCTCCGTCCCTCCGCCGGACTCCCGCCTCGTTTTTCTCTTTTTCCAACAACTTTGTGCCCAGGCATGCATCCATCTCTCTGTGAGCTTCGCCCGTGTTTGCATTTATGCGCTTATCGCTTCTACGGGCACTAAGAACCGCTGCTGGCGACCGGAACTATCGTGTGCCATACTGTGCAAGGTTTCGACATCGAGGCCAGTCGTGTATCTTTCGTTGAATGGAATAAGAGCAACCACGCGATACCGAATAATTCCTAACGTTATGAATATATATATACACACATACATATAAAAAGTTACCGATGGAACAGGTGAAATCGTTCTTCTTCCCCCCCCCCCCTCCCCCCTTTCGTTCGAAAGAAGAAAATCCACGAACGAGACGCAAAGATCATTCCTTCTATCAAATCGATCAAAAGATATACGAGCCTTGTACATGCACGGTCTTGCAAAATAAATGGAGCAAGCAACGAGGGGGAGGGGGTAAAGTCGAAGCGAATGTTTCGAAGAAAGGGCAAATGGAGGCAAATCCATCACAATCAGGTGTCGAATCCTATCAGCGATAGAGAAACACGCGAAACAGATAGAGGAACCACGAAAATCGGGAAGCGAGTATCCGCGAAACCGCGGTCTCCTTTCGCATCGTGGCGCGAATCAAAGAGCTGGAACGAGTCTGGGGAGGGTGTGGGAGGGGGTACGCGTAGATACGTGTAAGAGGCAGCCTCGGGGCCTTGTGTTACTTTCGTGGTAACCGAAAGGGGGAATTCCACGTTTTACGATACACGACTGATACACCGGATTTCTGCGAGCAAACGAGCGAGCGAGGGAGGAAGAAGAGAGCACTCTCTCTCTCTCTCTCTCTCTTGGAAATCGACGAAGTGGTGTGTCGGCTAGCGGGGAGCTCGATTTTCCCCGTGTGTCTGTCGGTATACGTCCGTTCGTTCGTTCGTTCGTTCGTTCGTTCGTTCGTCTGGCTGACTGGTTGGGTGGTTGGTTGGCTGGTTGGCTGGCTGGCTGGCTGGCTGGCTGGCTGGCTGAGTTTGCTGCCGCTGCATCGAAACATGTAAGTCCAGGAGGGCAATAATAGATCCCACAATGCCACGCGAGCTTTTCAGGGCCTGGCGTAGTAGGGTGGTGTGGGATGTAGGTGGGACGGGTTAGGAGGGGGTGGTTGCCGGTAGCGTGGCCTACGAGAGGGGATGGAAACGAGGTAGCTCATCAACTAATGGCCCGGACCGGAACTGAACTACCTTCTCGTACGGACTCCGCTTACGTTGCGCCTCCGTGCGGTGCACGTGTGTGCACACGTCTGTGGATCCACGCGTTCTCCCCCTCCTCCCATTCCTCCACCGCTCCAACCCTTTCTTCCTCGCCCCCGCACATCGTGCCGCTCCTCCACCCCCTCGCGACGAATAGACACGCTTTCGCCTTGCGCGACGTCTACCAATCTGGATTTCACCGGCGCTACTTCATTTCGAATGTTTAGCGTTATTGCTGGATAAGCTGGCGCCGTTCTAACGTTGGCTGTTCCAGTTTCGTGGGAAGGAAGGGAGGATCAAGTGGCTCCGAGTTTCGTAAAACTTTGTTCGGGGCACCTTCCCTCTTGGAAGACTCCTCTTTCATTGCCAAACAATGTGTCGTATCCACGGAAACGCGTACGATTAAATATCGTTTCTCTTCTCTTCCGTCATATTTCATCACCAGTTCTCAAGGAATAAAAATTTTATCCGTGTTTAAATAACCGTGATTATTCTAATCGTCGATTAGAATCGAAAGAATGGCAGTGAAAAGAGGAAAAAATAGAAAAGAAAAAAAGGATCGAGCGTTGGATGACGATGTTTGGGTGGCGGAAAGTATCCTCTTGCTCTCGTTTCGCCTAGGTTGGAAAGGAAACGCGATAGTATCGAAGGAAAAGGGTTCGTTCTTGAAGGAAGGGTGAGTCGGAAGGAAGGATTCGCATAAATCCACCCTCCTCTGACTTGGCTGGAACCACCCTACAAGCGGGCCATGAATATTGATCAGCCCCATTCTGTCGTCCCGCACGTCGTCCTACTCTCACGCACAACGCGATCCCTCCATCAGGATCTCTCTTCTTTCTCCTCTCCCTCCCCCCTCCTTTTCGCCTCTTCTGTTTCTCCTTTTTCTTGTAATCTCGTCTCTTGTCGCGTTGGCCCCCGTGACCCGGCAAACAACCAACTCTATTTACGACAGACTTTATCTTGACGTGATCTAGTTATGCCAGGCACGACCCACTGTTACGCGGCCATCATTGTGTGCAATGGGGAAACCCCCTCCCCCTCCTCTTTCCCCCCGATCTGTTGAATCTTATTCTCCATCGTTCGTCCAACGTAGCAGAGAGACAGACACGTGGTTTCGAGCGATGCAAGATTATCGTCGTGATCGATTATTCGACCGTATTTTTCGAATACCTTCCGTATATACCTTTCTTGGAATCTCTTCTTCTAGACGACTTCTTCGATACCACCGTCATATCCACGAGTCACTGGAGTCCCGTCTATCGTTCGAAGGGTGAATTCAACCCTTTCGCCGTGAAACTTTAAGCGGACGATCAGGGTTAGAGCAGAGAGGTTTTTAACGCTTCGAGAGTTGCCATGGCAACAATGGTAGGCCGTTATTAATCCCCGACGAGAGTGGCGAAGAATAGAGGAACGAACGAGGAGAGGAGAAGGAGAGAAGACAGAAGACAGAGAGACAGCAAGATTCTCCCCTGTTCTTTCTCTCTCGTTCCTTCTGATTCCTCCTCTCCACTCTTTCTCTTTCCACCATCGGCTCTCGCTTCTCCCATCTCTGTCCAGAGGTGTCGAACGCGAAGGTGGAAAGGAGAGGCGTCGACTGGAATTAGGAGAGGAGGCTCCGTCATTATAGTCCCATCATTCACTTTTCTTCTGCTTGTCTTCTTCCTCCTTCCTCTTCCTGCGCCGGCTTAACCTTGGCACGCTCTATGCCTTGCCTTCTCTTCGCCATTTCTTTTTCTTTTTCCATTTTACTTTTTATTATATTCTCCTTTTCTTCTTCGCCCGAGTTTTACCGTTTTACCTCTCGGTCTCTTCGTCCAACTCGATTCTCCGTCGAAAAAAAAAACAAGGAACGCGAATCCATTATTTTAATCGCGAGAAATTGCGACAACGTTCGATGTCGTCGAACGATGATGACGATGACGATGATAGAGAGAAGGCGAGACAGAGCGAGGAATCAAGATAACTCTTCAAATATCCGATCGACGTCGTCGATCCATCGATCGATACGCTCGCTTGTGACTGCACGCGGTCAACTTCCTCTTTTTATTATTTATTTTTTTATTTATTTATTTATCTTTCGCGTATCTCTTCGATTTCCGGTGTCCTGCAACTCAGAGCAGAAGTTGATTCGCACGCGCGCTCTTCTATTCCTCCCTTCCTCCCTTTCCCGCAAATTCTTCGCGCTTTTTTCGATTTTCCTCTTCGAGGCGGATCGTCAGCGTTCTCGCATAAAAGATTATACACGAGGCGGGTGTCGGGACACGCACCGCATCGCGCGGGGAACGCGTGTGTGGTCCGGCGCGGGCGCGCCGCAGCGAGAAGAAAAAAAATTCAAAGTCGAAGGTTCCGTGGCTCGTTATTCATCGACGTTCGGCTCCGGCTGTCAGGAGGCATTATTTACGGGTTTCGCGGCAGAGCGAACTATTAATTCGACCCCGATGCAGGTGGTAAATGCTCGCCAACGATCCAACCTGCGCTTCTTCCCCGCGAAAATCAGTCTCGAGGTTGCGCTTCTTTAAAGGTATATCGTTTTAATTCAACTACCATGATCCCGTAGGTTCATTTTTTATCTCTCGAGTTTATCCTTGAGGATAAAAATCTTTGAGTCTAGAAAAAGTTTCTTATTCGATTTCATATTTTCCGACTTCCTTTCGGATCGAGGAAAATTCTTTTTCCTCCTTTTTAATTATTTATTTCCCGTACGTCACGATGAAAGAAACGAACGAAAATGGATTTACAAAGAATTTCAAGAATTTCGTTGAAATTATATCGAATTACTAATTTTTATTGTACCCGATATCGGATACGCTTTCCCAATATACCTTTAATAAACGAAGCAGAACAGAAAGAAGAACTTTTCAAAGAAAAAAAATCTCAAGCATCCGATATAAGTACTCTCCCCATCTATATACCACAATTTTTCTCAAAAAACGAAGCAACCTTTCTCAAAAAAGAAGAAGAAAAAGAAGAAGAAGAAGAAGATATCGAGACAGCACGGGGTTCCAAATGAGCGACACCGTCGGCTAATAAAAACGGGGTGTTCGATTCCATTAAACGTCGACTCGGGGGAGGATGGGGAGGAGGGTTGCACGGCTGAGAATGGCGACGAAAAAGAGCGCGTCGACAGTTTTCTCCGCTCGTCCCCCCCTCGATTGATTACCGTGGAAGCCGTGGATGGCGAGGAGTGGAGCGATTTTCGCAGGAAGTATCGGCCGGAAGGCGGGATACGCTTTGAAATGCGAAAGACGTATTCCGGCGAGGGGGAGGTGGGAAGGAGAGGATCGTCGCTTTCTCTCTCTCTCTCTCTTCCCATCCGAGGAGGAGGCAGCAGCCTCCTCTCACGGGGAGTAACGTTGATCTAATAACGGGACAAACGTCGCGCGAATCGCGTCCCGGACAGGATTTCATTTCCTCTCCCTCGTGGAGGATGAGCGGAGCGGTGGTTGCGGGCGGCGACGCCGAACGGGGAGGACGAAGAGGGAGGATCGATCCCTCTCCCGCCGCGGGAGAGTGCAAAATCCGCTCCCGTCTTTCGATAGCGTCGCCTCCAGCTAGTTGTCGAACAAAGCGTTCCACCGCTTCGTGCAAGAATTCGCTCGACAGCCGCTTAGCGGACCCGAAGCGAAGCCGCCCTGCCTCGCGCGTCTAACTGATCGGGGCTGGGATTCCACCGGCAAACTTTCGTTTCTCCGTGCCCGCCATGTCTTTCCCCTGACACTTTGGGAAATTGGTCGGGAAGAATCGGCTTCTCTCTGTCTCTCTTTCCCTCTACGTGTACGTTTTCTCGATCGAAAGAAAGAAAGGGAGGAAGTTGTTGGTGGTTGGTCTTGCGCTTCGATCTCTTACGATCGAGTGGAGAACTTTTTGTTTCGATCGAATGTCGGGTAAAGGGAAGGGTAGAAATTCGGGACGCGAGAGTAACGCGTTAGGAGTGGCGATAGGCGGGATGCATGGCCGGGTTTCACGGATGAACGAGGGCGCCGGGCGTCGTGCCGCCGGAAGTGCGTCTAATGCATCCGTCTGGGGTCACGCGTCATCTCGTTTCCGGCACGGCCATTACCTTCGGTAAAACGTTTCGCAGAGGGGGAGAAACTTCCACTTGTGCCACCTCTCTCGTGCTTCTGCTTCTCCTCGCCGATGATTCAGAGATTCTTGGATCTTCGATTTTCTCTTTTCGACCGGGATAATAAAAAGTTTAGAAACGTTTTATTAAAGAAATAAAAAACGTTAAATACTTTCGACGCTTGCGAGCGAGGAGGGAAGTTTAACGAGATTCGAGGGAATTAGAAGAGGAGATTGGAAAAATTTTGTTCCGTTCCTTTCGTCGAGAAACGGATGCGGATGAAGGTAAAGGTGGAAGAAAGAGGAGGAGGAGGAGGGGAAGGAGATTTCGTGTTGCTTAAACGGATGAGACTCCATCCGGGATGAGTAGAAGGCAGTAGAATGGTGGCCGTGTCGAAAAAAGATCCACTCGAAGGAGCGAGCCAATGGGACAAGAGCCCCTTTACCTTACGAGATTGGTCGGCGCATTGTTTTAAGGGAGGCCCGACGCATGCGTGATTCCATGCGTGGGAGGACCGACCACAGTCCACGACCCACGCTCTCCGAGGATCCTACTCTCGACCGCGACAACATCCCATTGGCCTTTTTTGGGACCGTCGCTGCTCGCTCCGGGCCCTACGGTCCTTCTTCCATCTTCATCTCGCTCTCCTGCATCGTGCAATTCGCGCACGCAAATATCTTCGATTGGAAATTGAACTTCGTGTTATAAAATTGAACGATCACTATTTTAATCCGTGAAATTAAATTAATTTAATCTAATCATCGTGGAAACGATCGAGATAAGTTTCTCGAACAATTTCACGCGATTTTCGATTCCTTTTAAACCTTTTACAACGAGGCTGATTAACACACCACGCAAGAAAGGAAAGCAAGCGAGAAGAACGCAGCTGGAAAAATCAACGATCGATTAACGCCGTCGAGGGAGGGGGAACATAGTCAAACATAGCCCGTAGCCGAAATTCTTCTAATCCCTGGTCTGATCGTTCTTACGCTAACTACCACGACTAACTATTTACTTACCTTCGCGTAAGCGGAGGTAAAGGTTTGCCAGGAGATAAATCGATAATCGTATCCGGTTTTTCGGCCGGCTTAACGCAGCCACTGTTGCTTATTAGCGAAATCTCCTGGCGCGAGACGAAAATGAAAGGGAGGTCCGAGTTAAGAGGGGGAGAGGGGGGTTAATGCAACGTCGAGGGAAGAAACTTGAAGGGAGGAAGAGGGAGGGTGGAAAAAGAAAGCTTGATCTTGGTGGGGGAAGGGAGGTAGAGGGAAAGGAGAGAAAAAAAGAAAAAGAAAAAAGAAGACGAGAAAGAGAGGGGAGGGGGGGGGGAGGGCAGCTGCCTTCAAAAAGGCCGCCGACTCGATCCGAGCCACCATTGTTATCCATGGTGCACCATACCGCGAAACAAATACAACGGGTATAACCGGGAAGAAAATCAGGGAAGGGGTGGAGAGGGAGCGAGATTAGCTCTGCTTAGCTACTACAGCATCTTCTTTGCAAATTTCGCGCCGAGATTCTCTCTCTTTTCTTCTCCTCCTTCCAACCTCTCCTCCTGCACAGCCTATGTTTTCTCCTTCTTCTCCTCCTTCTCTTCTTCTTCTTCTTCTTCTTTTTCGCCATTTTCTCCCTTCCCCATTCACGTCCATGGTCGTTCCCTCCTCTCTGGTTAAATAAATAAGTCGCTTCTTTTTTCGCACAGACCTCTGTTCGAAAACGATGGTAATTCTCGGTGCTGCGACGACCCGGCATTGTATCGCGTTTGCACGTTGGGGACGGGGAGGAAGGGGAGGGAAGGGAATAGACGTTAGCGCGATTAATCGAGACGCGGATTAATCGGGAATTATTTTATTGGAAAGAAATCGAAGAAGGTGGAGGGGGACGGTGGACGGGTGAAGGAATTAAGCGGGCCTGGTGCACGCATGAAAATCATCCGAGGCGTTTATTGTTCCGTTCTAAATAATGGTCGCGGTTCCGGGCGCACAATGCGGCGACCGAACCCGCGAAGATTAAGCGGTATTTTCGCGTGCTGGGGGAGGAGGGGGAGGGGGGGTCGAGACTGCTCGAGCAGGAAATAACCAACGAGAAAGAACGAAGGAGGCTGGAAAGTAAAGGGAAGAAGGGGGAGGAAGGAGGAGGGCGGAGAGGGGGGGGGTAGGGGGGTTGCCCTCGCGTTTGTTTAAATTCGAGCGACTTCCGCGGCCCCTGAATGAGCCGACTTTTATGCATTATGCGTTGGCCCGCACGAAAAATCCACGTGGTGACACGGAAACTCCGGGGGTGGAAAGAGGGCGAAGAAAGGGGGAAAGAATGGCGGGGAACAGAGGAGCGCAAGGAGAGAGAAATTCGGAGAGTGCCCAGTCGCTCTTACGAACGTGAACGATAAAAGATTTCACCCGGCTTGCTGCCGCCCCTGGATGGGTTGGGTGGTGGATGGCTGTGTGGGCTTGGCCCTGCTGAAATTTCGTCGAGAGAGTGAGTGGTGGTCCAGGAGGGGGTGAAAAAAACACGCGGAGGTAAAAAGGGTTAAAAAAGGAGAGGAAAAAAACGAAAACGAAATAAAAAAAAAAAGAAAGAGGAAAAATAAATAAAGGGAAGAAAAAAAAATATATATATATATATAAAACCGGTGGTGCGCGCGCGTATGTTATATGTCGCGTGTACGTGTAGGTACTTAAAAAACAAACACCCACACGGCGACAACACGGACGGAGAAAAAAATCGAGCCGAAGCCATTCAACGTGGAACGAAACAACAATTCGGTCGTCCAATTAATCGCGAACAACGCGCGCCGAGAAGAGAAACGCGCGAGCGTCGAGAAATCGAATGGGCCACACCGAGCCGCCAATTTTTTTGCTCCCTCTGAATGGACCAATCTACAAGGATCCTGGACGAATTCGGTCTGATTTTTCTCGCCACCCTCTTATTCCTACCCTGTGCTCACGAGCGCGCACCAACGTTAAAAAGCTAGAGAAACCTCAGCTTTTAATTCCGTTCCGCCGAGATTAACAACCCCCCTCCCGCTCCAATATATATATATATATATATCGAGCACGGAGCCAAGGAACCATTCAGAAACCATTCCAACCGTCGAATTCTTCGACTCTTAGTCGACTTCCTTTCCCTTCCCCGGCGCGCACGGCCTATCGCGCTGCTCTTTTTTATCATTCGCCACGATATTTCCACGCGCCGCTCCTCGAGGACCCCGAGAAGAGGGTGGCGGAGAGATAGAAGAGGAGGACGGTGGGGAGGGAGGGGGGGGGGCATTAATAAGCGTAATATATTAGGGAGTCCTTTGTGAGAGGAGCGAGCGCGTCTTTCAGCGGCGCGTCAAGCCGAATCCTGGCGGGCCCGTGGATCACGATGAAAGGAGAGACGGAGGGAGGAGAGCCCTCCGTCTCGGAGGATAGACGAGGAACGACAATTTGATGATGAAGAATGAGAGGAGGAAAGGGGAGGGAGGGAAAGGTGATCCGTGGCGATGGTGGTGTTGGTGGCGGTGTGCGAGTTATGTATGCGCGTGGAGAGCCCAACGGGATTCAAAACCACCACCCGGCATCCGGCCTCGAGACAAATGTGTTCCACGCCGCGAGACAAAACGCGTGACGACTCGTCGTCATTCGTTAAGCCGTTTTCAGGTTGGGACGGGCGTGAGGGAGGGGGGAAGGGGGATAGCTGTATTCGAAACCAATGAAATCTCCGGTGAAAGACACCTCCTTCTGCATTCCTTGTCCGGGTCCGTGTGTCATTACTCAAGAGGAATACGTGTCGCGAAGGACATTCCTCGCTTCCCTTTCAGAAAACTGCTGTCGAAGGGGATTTCGAGCCGTGGAGAACGTGTGGCCAATCGCGTGGGCAGAATACATTTTCGTCCCATCCTCGTTTGTTTCGCGACAACCCGAGGTTGCCGCGAAACACCGCGTTTAAACGCGCCGTGATTCTTATATCATGAAATTCCACTTTTCCTCTTTTTTGAAATCGAGGAGAGACTTCTTCCATCGAGGCTTCTCGATGAAAATAAAAATCTAATACGCGATATCTCGACACGGATCGATCGATCGAGTTGCTGTTGGAGAGAAAGTTTGGAGATCGGCGTCGATTCGAGGAGTCGATTCTCGCGGAGAAACGTAGAAACTGAAACTCGTTTCGCGTAACGCGGTGTAGACGGACGATGTGAGGGAGTGAGGGAGTGAGGTAGAACAACGAGGGGCGCGCAAAGGGTGCGGAGGCGGTGGTTCGGGGGTGGCGGTAGGAGGCGGAGAGGCTGACGGCAGGACCATCCTCGAATAACGCGAAGCGTAACACGTGGGCGCAGAGTGCCCGGAGAGAAGATAAACGGATTACGGCCGCTTTGTGTCAACGTGATCCGCTTCCCGTGCACCCGAATCCCAGTACCGTGCTCTCGCCGTCCGCTCGTCCTCAATGGGATATTACGCGCTCCAATGCTGGTAACACTGTTCGGTCTGCAGGATGTCGCTTCAACTGATAACCAATTTTCATTACTATTAATTTGGGGACCTGCAACTTGCCGCCCGTGAACGCTCGTTCACTCTCGTCGCCTCTCCCCTTAATTTCGTCGCCCTACGATTCTTTTTTTCTTTCTTTTTTTTTCTTTTTTTTTTTTTTTTTTTTTGAAGGATCGATAATAATAGATAGATAAGGGATTCGAATTAATCGAATTCGTGTTCACAGAAAGTTTCTAAGAAAAGAGTATTCTAAGGCGAAATTTTTCAATTTCTTTTGGAAAAATTTCTTCGACTCGTATACCTGTAACTGTATCTTTTTCTCTGTTTTCTTCAACCGAAACGAAAACAAGCGAAGAGGATCATGTTATCGAAGTTATCGTAGAGCACGATGATCGTGTCGATGATCGCGTAACTTCCGATCGGACGATTGAATCGTTGTTCTGTCACGCGACAAGGTGACCCAGTCAGATCTCTCGATGACAGGGAGACGAGAGGCCATTGTGCGACTACGGGATCGGTAATAATCGGCGTCCAACAGTCTCTCTTGCTCGCCTCGGAGAGATCAGATCGGGCGGAGACACGCGGGGGGTGGAAGGAGCGAGCAAGGAGGGAGGGAGGAGACCCTTTGGTGCGGATCCATCGCATTCCCTTCTAGGAGGATATCTCCTCATTGTGCTCGCCCCTTAATCAACAGCTCCCTGCCGTAGCTGTTCGATGCTTATTGATATAACCCACCCCCTCCCCCTGCTACATCCCTCGTATCCGTACACGAGGTTGCACACGCGGAAATTTACTAGGATGTCGTCCTAGGGAGCAGCAAGTTCTGGAATTTCTCGCACGGAGGAAAATCCATCTCTCATTTACGAAGGAACGAAGTGTATCCTCGAAGATATGGAAGAGAAGTTGAACAATTGTTGATACGCGAGTCATCGTTGGAGCGCATTTTTATCTTGGAAATATTCGTTGGAGACGAATATAAATATCGCGATATCGCGGCGAGCGGTGGGTGTCATATGGAAATTTAATATTCGATAAGCAATATTTGTTTCGTTATTAATAAGCGTTGAGTGTAAGCGGGCATACGGCGGCCGCGCATAGAACTGTAGGTTGAATGGACGTTTCGTGCGCCCACCGTGAGGTATTTGCATGACAACGGGGATGCGCGTATGCATCCCTGTCCTCGGTACTCGCTAATTAGCCGGTACCACATACCGGCGCGGATTAACGAGAATATTGCATTTTTAATAGAGTTCGCCCCCCCGCGGTGTGCCGCGGTCAGAGAATGGGTGGAGGGGGAGGGATGGAGAAGGGTGGAAAGCAGAGATTTCAACAGCGATGGGTTGGTTGCTCTCCAAGGATCAAGAACTCTTTGATGTTTAATACTTTCTCTCCGATGGAATCCAGTTTCTAAACTTTCGTAAACTCGAAGGTAAAATATAAATCGATTTCGTTTAGTTATCGGCACGCGATTCGAATGTTTTCTTTCGGATCGATCGAAGGATGGAGGATGAAATGAAATGTGAAGAGATGCGAGCCGACCATGTGTATTTTTCTTTTTTTTTTTTTTTTTTTNTTTTTTTTTTTTTTTTTCTTCTTTTCCCTCGTGCGAGAGGATCGATTTAAAGGCTCAAAGAAAATCTCGCGTACATCCCTGGGGTCCAGGCCGGTAGTCGGTTGATTCTCTGCTTGCTCGTCCGCTCGACTAGCTCCGCTGATTGCTGCTGCATCTTTGATGACCTCGTCCAGACAGAGAAGAGGGTGAGAGGATCGGGGCTACCCCTGCACGGAATGCTGTGCAAAGAGTGAAATGTTGAGATTGATATTTTAACAGACGGATTACGTAAGAAGGGCTTGTATGGGGGAGAAGGGGGGGGACTCGAGTGGTTTGCCTCCGCGAATAGGGCACAGGAAAGTGGATCTCGGCTGGCCACCCGTTGATGAATCTTTCAAGGGACCCTGACACGATATTTAACGGATCTTGCATCTTCGTAAAGGACACCGTAACCTTGCCAATTTTCCCTCCTATCATTTTTTTCTTTTTTTCCTCTTTCCCTATTTCTTCGAACTCTTTCACCACTGACTCTCGATACTCTGTTTGTTCTCAGGTGGAGCCGGATCCCAAAATGATCGCCAAAATGTCCGAGTTTCCGGTAAGTCTATCTTTTCGTAGAAACGTGCACGAGACAATGCCCTCTAATCACGTTGGATCGTTGGAAAATTGACGAGAGTATTCGCTCGAGTTCATTCGCGGCGCGATGATGGAAAATCAAGCGTTGATGAGCCGTCAAACATCTGCACGTGCGATCCAAGATGCAGGTCTTTCGGCGGTAAAATCAAAGCGATCTTCTTCTTCTTCTTCTTCTTCTTCTTCTTCTTCTTCTTCTTCTTCTTTTTCGTCCACGATATACTCGCGTTACGAGTTATCAGCCGGCGAGCGATTATTATTAATCGATTCGTTGGCCGAATGGTTCTCTCGGCGACCTTGGTTGGCCGAGTCTTTAAACCGTCCAGATGCAAATCGCAATGTATGTAAGTGACCATTATCGGTGAACGTGGCTATTAATCATTTTAAGACTATTTAATTTACGCGCGATACACGCGGTTCGAAAAGTCGGTCGAAAAGTCGAAGATCGGGCGTCTCGAAAAACGTCGATTTAATCTGCCCGCCTCCTCTTCCTTTTTCTTTTTTTCTTTTTTTTTTTTTTCCGCCTCTTAACCTTCGAAACTAACCTCCTCGCCCGTGTTTCGGCCTTCTTTTGCGTCCGCACGAAAAGACAAATGGCCCCTGTCGGCGTGAAAATGGCCGCGAATCTGTTTTCTTTCGTTCGGGATCTTGGATTATGTAAAATGCAATACCTCGCCATCCTCCTCGCGCCACCGCGATGGTATTCGAAATACCATCCTTCTTCTCGCCTTCCAAATTTTCTTACGTAAGAAATTCTCTTCACATGTTTAAAATCGAAGAAAGACGTGAAATCGAATATTACGAATCTTGGATCCGATCGAGATCCGAAAGAAGAGCGAGATGCGAGCGAAACTCGTCGTTATTAATTATAACCGATAATTTGAATACGATATTCTCGTACGTAATCCGTTCATCGTTCCTTCTCGCGTCTCGACATTCATCCTCCTCCTCTTGTACGTACATGTGTATCAAGCACACAACTTCAACGATCGATCCGACCTGTAGACGGGCTTGTCCAATAGGTATTGATCTCGCGACGACTGGAATGAAACGATGCATGCCGTTGATCCGTTTTTGCCCGCGATCACATATTCCTTGGGCAAGGGATGCACGCGTTTATCTTGTTGTTTTTTCTTTCTTCTCTTTTGTTTTTTTCCTTTTTTTTCTTTCTTTCCTTCGCTTCGTCGAATCTTCAATTCTCGTCGCTGAGCGTCTCCTCGAACGATCGATACGATCTTTATCTTATCCGAGTTTGAATTCGGTTTAACGATTCGTCGAGCGGTGAGGATAATTAGGGGAGAATTATTTAGTGTCATTGATCGTTGTCACGGCACGATGACATGGTGGATGGCGCAAAATCGCTGGAGACTCGGCTTAAATATTGTAGGATCTCATTAAAAACGGCCGCTTCGACGCGTCGTCGAATAATGACGCTATTCCCCGCGGTGAATTCGTGCCAGCGACGGCGTGCCTTTCGTCAATAAGCCGCGCCGCTCAAAGAAACCGTATTAAACAATATTATTATTTAACGGGAAATCTCGAATCGAGGGAGGAGAAGAAAAAATTATTCTTCTTCTCGTACGAATCTTAACAAAAAAAAAAAAAAAATAGATTCCTCGATCGAATTTCTTACATTCATTCTCTCGGTGAGAATTGAATTATAGATTCGATCGTTTCTTCTAGCAAAAATCTCAAAACGAGATCGAGATTTCGATTTCGATTTCTCGTATACTATATTATAACAGATTCACAAGTAGATCGAAATCGTGTTAAATGATATTATTATTTAACGATGAATCTCGAATCGATCGGGGGGGGGGGGAAATTATTCGGGACGATTCGTGAGATAACGAATGTCCTCTTCTCGTCGAGAAAGATCGGGATTCGATCGAGTTTCTCCCATTGAGCGGATTGATTCCTCGTTTCGTTGTAAAATTGAAGAAGAGGGGGAGGAGAAAAAAATGTTATCGGAATTTTTTAAAATATACAATACCGTCGTGGATTACCGTCGTTGAAAATAGGACGAGGTGCAACGGAACGGGTAAAGAATATTTGCGCGAAGGTTCGAGGACGTAATATTTCGCGAAGGTGGATTTACACGGAGCGTGGTAGTCCCAGCGTGGGCGAAATCTAGACGCGCCGGCAATCAGAAACACATTATCGGACGAGAGCGGCTCGGTAATACGTCCCGCTGTGCTCGGAAATATGCTTCGCTCCGCTTTGCTCCGACGCGCTCACCGAACGAAAAAGAAAGGGAAGAAGGAAAATGAAACGGGACAGAGTGATCTTTGCTATCGACGTTGGAGGAAACGAGAATGCCACGTTGCAACTTTCGATCCGCCGAAAAAAAAGAGAAAGAAAAAGAGTATAATCCTCGAATTAGCTCGAAGAAAGAAAATTTGTAAATTCCTTCGGATTTCCCTATTCTCTCTCTCTCTCTTTTTCTCTCTCTCTCTCTTTAAAAATATAAATAAACGAATGTCGCGCATGTACGGGGGAGGAGGATGTATCGAGGAAATCAAAGTTTATCAAAGATATGGATGGAAGAAGAGAGAGAGAGGATCGGGCGAGAGAGAATGAATCTATCGCGTCGGCGATAGATCGGGGGGAGGAGCGGTTTCCCTCTGTCGGCGTTTCATCAGAAAATGGCGTTGTGAGACGCGTATCAAGTGCTATTCTTCGTCAGTTTCAAGATGAATCCGCGGATCCTCTCCCACAGGCGCCTCCCACGACAAATCCGTGCTTCCTCAATCCACGGAACGGTTTCCCTCGTCGATCGATCCCCATTCACGGGGCTGAGGGACGACCGAAATATCATCGAACGGCAGCAACGGGATGCTTTTCGAGGAATACTATGGGAGAGGGGGAGGAAAAAAAATGCCGTGAAACGGCCGCGTCTCCGTAGAATTCATTTTAATCATCTCCACCTTTTTCCTTCGCCGGGAGACTCACCTTCCGGCCACAGAGGAGAACCTTCGCTCCTTCTCTTTCTTTCTTTCACTCCCCCCTCCCTCTATCTATCTCTTCCTCATCTTTTCTTCTCTTCTTTTCTCTTTTTTAATTTCCCAGCCTCCTCTCTCTCTCTCTTTCTCAGTTCGCCAGTAATCATCGCCACTATTACACCGAAACGTTTTTGATGAATTCGTCAACGAACCAGTTCGTTTCTCGCGGTCTCTCGCGTTTCCTCCATTCTCTACTCGATGGTGTATATATATATATATATATATATATATATCTATACACGTATATCTCGTTTCTCGAGAGCGGAGCACCTCCAGGCTGTGTGACCACGATCTTACGAGCCCCCGAGGCTGTAAGGAAGCCCTTCTCGTTCACAGCCGCGTCGAGAAAGAGCAAGATCGGGGAACAAAAAGCGGAAGGAACGGGTACAAGAGGACGAGGAAGGAGGAGGAGGAGGAAGAAGATGAATAAGAATAAGAAGAAGAGGCAAAAGGTATCCAATCATCCAGCCGGCAACCCGGAGGAGGGCGGCGATCGTCCGAATAATATTTCCACGTGCGCGGGATATACTTTGGCGGGGGAGGGGAAGAGGGAGATTTGTGGTTTGAGGCGGGAAAAATCGCGGAGAGGAGGAGGGGGGAGGGGAGAAAATAATATCCCCGTTAGCCGGTGAATGTAGGACTCAAGATAGCAGACTCGAGGATTTTTTTTTTTTTTTTTTTTTTTTTTCACGGTTAAATGGGTCGGCTGTCTTGAGTCCGCGGATTCATCTTGCGGATTCCTTTCAGGATGCAAGCACGGCCTATTCAAGGGAACGGGTCGAGACGAAGGGATATGTTGGTACGGCATTTAAAATCCTCGACCGCGGCAGGGGGATCTTTTGGATCAATTGGCTGAAAAGCGTTGCTTGATTTTCTTTTTTTTTTCCTTCTTCTTCTTTTTTTCTTCTTCTTCTTCCTTTTTTCCCTTTTTCTTCTCCGCCCGATTTCGTACCACTGCATTATCATATTCATCGGTTCAATCCTGCCTCTCTCTCTCTCTGTCTGTCTCTTTTTCCGTCTCACGATTTTTTATATCCTCATTGCTACGCGTTTTAATTCGAGTCGAAATTTTGACTTTCGACGACGATTTTTTAACGAATATAACGCTCTTCCGAGAATATACAGTTAGCGAAGTAATTTCTCGGCGTTTTTTCTTTTCTACGCTCTTCAACGAAGACTTCCGGTGACGCGGAGCGACTTTCTTAACGCTCGTTTACGCCTTTCTATACCCGTAACATGCAAGAATGAGCACGTTAAATGCAAGAATGTTAATTAACAAGCTCCACGCGAGACGGAGAATCATGAACGCACAATCGGATACAACCTCGTACGTACATACTCGTTAACAATTACGACGTCGGGGATCTTATATATATTTCCCTTATATATGTTTCTTGGTACGAGGACCAAGTGTTTTCTCGACGATTCGCGGGAAGAAGAGGCGTGCCGCGAATCGCGGACCTCGAACCAACCGATTCAAACGTGTCCCGTCTTTACCCTCTCCACCCGAATAATTATCTTAATTCTACGAAAATCTCGCGACGCCCATTTCCATTTTGCCGATTCACCGTCGCCGATTACACCATCGATCGTAATCTCGTCCCGAAAATTTCGTCGTCTCTCTTCTTCTTCGTCTCTCGTTCGTCTCTTCGCTTCGAATCTTCTCTTTCGAGTTTCGTGGCGTGCGTCGCGGCGGGAGCGACGACGTTGTCTGGACAAGATCGAGAACGATGGAAGAGGGAGGGAGGAAGAATCGAAAAGACAAGAGAGATATCGTGCTTGATCCGGGATCAGGGTGGAAGAGGGTGGAGAGGAAGAGAGCGAAAAAGAGGGACGACGAGCAGCCGACCGGTCCATTCAAAGTTCCCAGGAGGCAACAAAGGGCCAGCAACGAGCTGATCAAATTATCCAATTCATTTGAATTGGCGAGCGAGCGAGCGAATAAGTGCTCGCCGTTACCAAGAGGTCCACTTCACCGCTTTCGAGCACCATCCGTCCAGCTATGAGACGCTACCGTCCAAATTTATGCGCGTTCCGCGATACAACGCACCACCTCCCCCTCTCGTTCGTGGGAGATTTCGAGAGTTCGAGGGAAGAGTTTCGGTGGTTAGTTGGGAGGGAAAAAAGAAAAAGAAGAAGAAAAATACACCCCTTTTCTTGCCCTTGGTCTCGCCTCGAATAAGAACGAGTTCGTTTTCCTGCGCAAAATAAATGGATTTATTTTTCTCTCTTTCTTTTTTTTTTTTTCACGGCGCGCGGAAAGCGCGATTTTCAATCGCCATTTAAGAAATTTCTAAAAAGATATCCAGCTGTGTAACGAGAAGGATGAATGGATAAATAAATAAATTCTCGTGCCGGATTAAATTGAACATTTGTATGAAAGAGAAAAAAAGGGGTTTCGATTCAAAAATTCGAGAGAAGACGAGGATTCGAACGAGGATCGCGGAGGAAAGGTTGGCAGAGGAGAAAACGTTAAACGACAATCTCTCGACGTCAAACGTCGACGTTCAGGAAGCTGGGAGGAGGTCGTCTCCCTTCCCCCCCGCCGCCGGCCCTCCTTCTCGTCATATTTAATAACCCAGCCGCATACACACGTTCACCAAGGTCCACGTACGGGCATTAAACTCGGCCGAGTGCGGAGGTTCGTTACGTACAATGCACCGCTGATTGACCAACCAGATCCGCCCTGAAGTGGCGCACGGTTGCCGTCGCAATATCGGATCACACCGTTGCCCCAATTGTCAGCGCCGCTATCTTTCCTCCTCCTCCTCCTCCTCCCCCTTTTTTTTTCTTTTTTCCTCCAATGTATTTTCGCCACCGACAACGATTCCTTCGGTATCGTCGATTTGTCGGATGCCGTCCAACTCGATCCATTTCCCCTCTTCCCCCGTTTTCCTTTCCCGCGCCTCGAAAGTGAAGTTAAACCGAATCTGTTATCGAATTTGTTTAACATTGCGGAGGAACGAACCCGGAGGAAACGAAGTTTTTCCGGAGTTTAATCGCCCCTTATTTCATTTCCTCTCTCTCTTTTCCTTCTCTCTTTTTTCTTTTCTTTTCCTTTTTTTTTTCCTTTTTTTTTTTT